>NW_025747558.1:15000-52675 GCF_021184085.1 Oncorhynchus gorbuscha
GACAGTGGAACAACGAGGACATAACAGTGACAGAACAGTGGAACAACAGTGACAGAACAGTGGAACAACAGTGACAGAACAGTGACAGGACAATGGAACAACGAGGACATAACAGTGACAGAACAGTGGAACAACAGTGACAGAACAGTGGAACAACGGTGACAGAACAGTGGAACAACAGTGACAGAACAGTGGAACAACAGTGACAGAACAGTGACAGAACAGTGACAGAACAGTGACAGAACAGTGGAACAACAGTGACAGAACAGTGACAAAACAGTGGAACAACAGTGACAGAACAGTGGAACAACAGTGACAGAACAGTGGAACAACAGTGACAGAACAGTGACAGAACAGTGACAGAACAGTGACAGAACAGTGACAGAACAGTGGAACAACAGTGACAGAACAGTGGAACAACAGTGACAGAACAGTGACAGAACAGTGACAGAACAGTGACAGAACAGTGACAGAACAGTGGAACAACAGTGACAGAACAGTGACAGAACAGTGGAACAACAGTGACAGAACAGTGGAACAACAGTGACAGAACAGTGACAGAACAGTGACAGAACAGTGACAGAACAGTGACAGAACAGTGGAACAACAGTGGAACAACAGTGACAGAACAGTGGAACAACAGTGACAGAACAGTGACAGAACAGTGACAGAACAGTGGAACAACAGTGACAGAACAGTGGAACAACAGTGACAGAACAGTGACAGAACAGTGACAGAACAGTGGAACAACAGTGACAGAACAGTGGAACAACAGTGACAGAACAGTGGAACAACAGTGACAGAACAGTGACAGAACAGTGACAGAACAGTGGAACAACAGTGACAGAACAGTGGAACAACAGTGACAGAACAGTGACAGAACAGTGACAGAACAGTGGAACAACAGTGGAACAACAGTGACAGAACAGTGACAGAACAGTGGAACAACAGTGACAGAACAGTGACAGAACAGTGACAGAACAGTGACAGAACAGTGACAGAACAGTGGAACAACAGTGACAGAACAGTGGAACAACAGTGACAGAACAGTGACAGAACAGTGACAGAACAGTGACAGAACAGTGGAACAACAGTGACAGAACAGTGACAGAACAGTGACAGAACAGTGACAGAACAGTGACAGAACAGTGGAACAACAGTGACAGAACAGTGGAACAACAGTGACAGAACAGTGACAGAACAGTGACAGAACAGTGGAACAACAGTGACAGAACAGTGGAACAACAGTGACAGAACAGTGACAGAACAGTGACAGAACAGTGGAACAACAGTGACAGAACAGTGGAACAACAGTGACAGAACAGTGACAGAACAGTGGAACAACAGTGACAGAACAGTGACAGAACAGTGGAACAACGGTGACAGAACAGTGGAACAACAGTGACAGAACAGTGACAGAACAGTGGAACAACAGTGACAGAACAGTGACAGAACAGTGGAACAACAGTGACAGAACAGTGACAGAACAGTGACAGAACAGTGGAACAACAGTGACAGAACAGTGGAACAACAGTGAACAACAGTGAACAGTGGAACAACAGTGACAGAACAGTGACAGAACAGTGGAACAACAGTGACAGAACAGTGGAACAACAGTGACAGAACAGTGACAGAACAGTGACAGAACAGTGGAACAACAGTGACAGAACAGTGGAACAACAGTGACAGAACAGTGGAACAACAGTGACAGAACAGTGACAGAACAGTGGAACAACAGTGACAGAACAGTGACAGAACAGTGGAACAACGGTGACAGAACAGTGGAACAACAGTGACAGAACAGTGACAGAACAGTGGAACAGAACAGTGGAACAACAGTGACAGAACAGTGACAGAACAGTGGAACAACAGTGACAGAACAGTGGAACAACAGTGACAGAACAGTGGAACAACAGTGACAGAACAGTGGAACAACAGTGACAGAACAGTGGAACAACGAACAGGGACAGAACAGTGGAACAACGGTGACAGAACAGTGGAACAACAGTGACAGAACAGTGAACAGTGGAACGAGGAACAGAACAGAACAGTGGAACAACAGTGACAGAACAGTGGAACAACAGTGACAGAACAGTGACAGAACAGTGGAACAACGGGGACAGAACAGTGGAACAACAGTGACAGAACAGTGACAGAACAGTGGAACAACAGTGACAGAACAGTGACAGAACAGTGGAACAACAGTGACAGAACAGTGACAGAACAGTGACAGAACAGTGGAACAACAGTGACAGAACAGTGGAACAACAGTGACAGAACAGTGGAACAACAGTGACAGAACAGTGACAGAACAGTGGAACAACAGTGACAGAACAGTGACAGAACAGTGGAACAACAGTGACAGAACAGTGACAGAACAGTGACAGAACAGTGGAACAACAGTGACAGAACAGTGGAACAACAGTGACAGAACAGTGGAAGAACAGTGACAGAACAGTGGAACAACAGTGACAGAACAGTGACAGAACAGTGGAACAACAGTGACAGAACAGTGGAACAACAGTGACAGAACAGTGGAACAACAGTGACAGAACAGTGGAACAGACAGTGACAGAACAGTGACAGTGAACAGTGACAGAACAGTGGAACAACAGTGACAGAACAGTGGAACAACAGTGACAGAACAGTGGAACAACAGTGACAGAACAGTGGAACAACAGTGACAGAACAGTGGAACAACAGTGACAGAACAGTGACAGAACAGTGACAGAACAGTGGAACAACGGTGACAGAACAGTGGAACAACAGTGACAGAACAGTGGAACAACAGTGACAGAACAGTGGAACAACAGTGACAGAACAGTGGAACAACGAGGACAGAACAGTGACAGAACAGTGGAACAACGGTGACAGAACAGTGGAACAACAGTGGCAGAACAGTGGAACAACAGTGACAGAACAGTGGAACAACAGTGGAACAACAGTGACAGAACAGTGACAGAACAGTGGAACAACAGTGACAGAACAGTGGAACAACAGTGGAACAACAGTGACAGAACAGTAGAACAACAGTGACAGAACAGTGACAGAACAGTGACAGAACAGTGGAACAACAGTGACAGAACAGTGGAACAACAGTGACAGAACAGTGACAGAACAGTGGAACAACAGTGACAGAACAGTGACAGAACAGTGACAGAACAGTGACAGAACAGTGGAACAACAGTGACAGAACAGTGACAGAACAGTGGAACAACAGTGACAGAACAGTGACAGAACAGTGGAACAACGGTGACAGAACAGTGGAACAACAGTGACAGAACAGTGGAACAACAGTGACAGAACAGTGGAACAACAGTGGAACAACAGTGACAGAACAGTGACAGAACAGTGGAACAACAGTGACAGAACAGTGGAACAACAGTGGAACAACAGTGACAGAACAGTGACAGTACAGTGGAACAACAGTGACAGAACAGTGGAACAACAGTGACAGAACAGTGGAACAACAGTGACAGAACAGTGGAACAACAGTGACAGAACAGTGACAGAACAGTGACAGAACAGTGGAACAACAGTGACAGAACAGTGACAGAACAGTGGAACAACAGTGACAGAACAGTGACAGAACAGTGACAGAACAGTGGAACAACGGGGACAGAACAGTGGAACAACAGTGACAGAACAGTGGAACAACAGTGACAGAACAGTGGAACAACAGTGACAGAACAGTGACAGAACAGTGGAACAACAGTGACAGAACAGTGGAACAACAGTGACAGAACAGTGGAACAACAGTGACAGAACAGTGGAACAACAGTGACAGAACAGTGACAGATCAGTGGAACAACAGTGACAGAACAGTGGAACAACAGTGACAGAACAGTGGAACAACGGTGACAGAACAGTGGAACAACAGTGACAGAACAGTGGAACAACAGTGACAGAACAGTGACAGGACAGTGACAGAACAGTGGAACAACAGTGACAGAACAGTGGAACAACAGTGACAGAGCAGTGACAGAACAGTGACAGGACAGTGGAACAACGAGGACAGAACAGTGACAGAACAGTGGAACAATAGTGACAGAACAGTGGAACAACAGTGACAGAACAGTGACAGAACAGTGACAGAACAGTGACAGAACAGTGACAGAACAGTGGAACAACAGTGACAGAACAGTGACAGAACAGTGACAGAACAGTGACAGAACAGTGGAACAAGGACACTGGTCCTCTGTGGGAACTGGTGTGTCAAGCACCATACTCTACTAACTAATATTCTGTTACTCCCTAAATAACGTGAGGTTGAGTGTTTCGTTATCTAGGATCTGAGGACGGTAAAGAGGAAGGGTTCGGGTAACGTCCGTCCATGAAGCATAAATAACCCAGGAACACCACCAGGTGTCTTAATGAACACCACCAGGTGTCTTAATGAACACCACCAGGTGTCTTTATGAACACCACCAGGTGTCTTATTGAACACCACCAGGTATTAATGAACACCAGCAGGTGTCTTAATGAACACCACCAGGTGTCTTAATGAACACCACCAGGTGTCTTAATGAACACCAACAGGTGTCTTAATGAACCCCACCAGGTGTCTTATTGAACCCCACCAGGTGTCTTAATGAACCCCACCAGGTGTCTTAATGAACACCACCAGGTGTCTTAATGAACACCACCAGGTGTCTTATTGAACACCACCAGGTGTCTTAATGAACACCACCAGGTGTCTTATTGAACACCACCAGGTGTCTTAATGAACACCACCAGGTGTCTTATTGAACACCACCAGGTGTCTTAATGAACACCACCAGGTGTCTTAATGAACACCATCAGGTATTAATGAACACCACCAGGTATTAATGAACACCACCAGGTGTCTTAATGAACACCACCAGGTATTAATGAACACCACCAGGTATTAATGAACACCACCAGGTATTAATGAACACCACCAGGTATTAATGAACACCACCAGGTCTTATCCCATGGATCAGATCAAAGAGTCTGGCTCCTCTTAGATATTCATATTCGCAACTGAACTTCCTGTTCTACATGTCCTGCCCTCTCTGTTTATTACTAACATCTCACTGGACTTCCTGTTCTAACATTCTCTATGTCCTGCCCTCTGACTTCCTGTTCTACATCCTCTATGTCCTGCCCTCTGACTTCCTGTTCTACATCCTCTATGTCCTGCCCTCTGACTTCCTGTTCTAACATCCTCTATGTCCTGACCTCTGACTTCCTGTTCTACATCCTCTATGTCCTGTCCTCTGACTTCCTGTTCTACATCCTCTATGTCCTGCCCTCTGACTTCCTGTTCTACATCCTCTATGTCCTGACCTCTGACTTCCTGTTCTGCATCCTCTATGTCCTGCCCTCTGACTTCCTGTTCTACATCCTCCATGTCCTGCCCTCTGACTTCCTGTTCTAACATCCTCTATGTCCTGCCCTCTGACTTCCTGTTCTACATCCTCTATGTCCTGCCCTCTGACTTCCTGTTCTAACATCCTCTATGTCCTGCCCTCTGACTTCCTGTTCTACATCCTCTATGTCCTGCCCTCTCTGTTAATAAATAACATCTCACCAGGTCGTTGGGTATTAATGTCTAGAACAGACAGAGAACAAGGCCGTCACTGATTATTGGGAGAAAATAGAAATAAACGTTGTCTTGTCTGAGCGCCGGGCGAGGGGAGGTGAGGGGTCTGAGGCGAGGTCCACCCCCCCCATTTCCTTCTCTCCTATTATTCATTCATGGAATGATCCCTGTGATGTTGCTCCGGGGCCTGGAGGTCTAGTGACGCTTCCCAAATGGCACCCTATTCCCTATTTAGTGCACTACTTTAAACCAGGACCTGTGGGGGTTTGGTCAAAAGTAGTGCCCTACGAAACAAAATAGGGAACCCTTTGGGACACAAGCCCTGGCTCTGGCTCTGTGAAGGACCCTTATTGTGTTCCCTCCTCTCCTTTCTGAGTCTCTGAGTTGGGCTCATTTCTGATCACAAAAGAGAGGCTCCCCACCAGAGAGAGAGACAGAGAGAGAGAGAGATGAAGAGGGGGGAGAGGGGGGGGAGAGAGAGAGAGAGAGAGAGAGAGATGAAGAGGAGAGAGAGAGAGAGAGAGAGAGAGAGAGAGAGAGAGAGAGAGAGAGAGAGAGAGAGAGAGAGAGAGAGAGAGAGAGAGAGAGAGAGAGAGAGAGAGAGAGAGAGAGAGGGAAAGAGAGAGAGAGAGGGAGAGATGAAGAGGGGAGAGAGAGACAGAGAGAGAGAGGAGAGAGAGACACAGAGAGATGAAGAGGGGGAGAGAGAGATGAAGAGGGGGAGAGAGAGACAGAGAGAGAGAGAGAGAGAGAGAGAGAGAGAGAGAAGAGGGGGATAGAGAGAGGGGGAGAGAGAGAGAGGAGAGAGAGAGAGAGAGAGAGAGAGAGAGAGAGAGAGAGAGAGAGAGAGAGAGAGAGAGAGAGAGGGGAGAGAGAGAGGGAAAGAGAGAGAGGGGAGAGAGAGAGAGAGGAGAGAGAGAGAGAGACAGAGAGAGAGACAGAGAGAGAGATGAAGAGGGGGAGAGGGGATAGAGAGAGGGGAGAGAGAGAGAGAGGTGAGAGAGAGAGAGAGGTGAGAGAGAGTGAGAGAGGGGAGTAAGAGAGATTGAGAGAGGGAGGAGAAATATAGATGCCCAAAAAATGAGGTGGAAACTGAGCTGCATTTCCTAACCTCCTGCCAAATGCATGACCATATTAGAGACACATATTCCCCTCAGATTACACAGACCCAGAAAAAATTTGAAAAGAAAAATCTGATTTCGATAAACTCCCATATCTTTTGGGTGAAATACCACAGTGTGCCAGCACAGCAGCAAGATTTGTAAGGGCTTGTAGTAAGTAAGCATTTCCCTGTAAGGTCTACATTTGTAGTAAGCATTTCCCTGTAAGGTCTACATCTGTATTCAGCATTACCCCGTAAGGTCTGTAGTAAGAAACATCTGTAGTATTCAATGCATGTTGATTTAATTTAATTTCATTTGTGACGTGTTGCCACAAGAAAAGGGTAACCAGTGAAGAACAGACACCATTGTAAATACAATCCACTGTATATAGACACAATATGACATTTGAAATGTCTTTATTCCTTTGGGAACTTTTGTGAATGAAATGTTTACTGTTCATTTTTATTGTTTATTTCCCTTTTGTTTATCATCTACTTCACTTGCTTTGGCAATGTTAGCAATATTAGCAATGTTAGCAATGTTAGCAATATTAGCAATGTTAGCAACGTTAGCAACGTTAGCAATGTTAGCAATGTTAGCAACGTTAGCAATGTTTGCAATGTTAGCAACGTTAGCAATGTTAGCAACGTTAGCAATGTTAGCAATGTCTCCCTCTGTCTCCCTCTGTCTCCCTCTGTCTCCCCCTGTCTTCCTCTGTCTCCCTCCGTCTCCCCCTGTCTCCCTTTGTCTCCTTCTGTCTCCCCCTGTCTCCCTCTGTCTCCCCCTGTCTCCCCCTGTCTTCCTCTGTCTCCCTCCGTCTCCCCTGTCTCCCTTTGTCTCCTTCTGTCTCCCTCTGTCTCCCTCTGTCTCCTTCTGTCTCCCCCTGTCTCCCTCTGTCTCCCCCTGTCTCCCCCTGTCTTCCTCTGTCTCCCTCCGTCTCACCCTGTCTCCCTTTGTCTCCTTCTGTCTCCCTCTGTCTCCCTCTGTCTCCCCCTGTCTCCCCCTGTCTTCCTCTGTCTCCCTCCGTCTCCCCCTGTCTCCCTTTGTCTCCTTCTGTCTCCCTCTGTCTCCCTCTGTCTCCCTCTGTCTCCCCCTGTCTCCCTCTGTCTCCCCCTGTCTCCCCCTGTCTTCCTCTGTCTCCCTCCGTCTCCCCTGTCTCCCTTTGTCTCCTTCTGTCTCCCTCTGTCTCCCTCTGTCTCCTTCTGTCTCCTTATGTCTCCCCCTGTTTCTCGCTGTCTCCCCCTGTCTCCCTCTGTCTCTCCTTCTGTCTCCCCCTGTTTCTCCCTGTCTCCCTCTGTCTCTCCTTATGTCTCCCCCTGTCTCCCACTGTCTCCTCCTGTCTTCCTCTGTCTCCCCCTGTCTCCCTTTGTCTCCTCCTGTCTCCCCTGTTTCTCCCTGTCTCCCCCTGTCTCCCTTTGTCTCCTTCTGTCTCCCTCTGTCTCCTCCTGTCTTCCTCTGTCTCCCCCTGTCTCCCCCTGTTTCTCCCTGTCTCCCCCTGTCTCCCTTTGTCTCTTCTGTCTCCCTCTGTCTCCTCCTGTCTTCCTCTGTCTCCCCCTGTCTCCCTCTGTCTCTCCTTCTGTCTCCCCCTGTTTCTCCCTCTCTCCCCCTGTCTCCCTCTGTCTCTCCTTCTGTCTCCCCCTGTTTCTCCCTGTCTCCCTCTGTCTCCCTCTGTCTCTCCTTCTGTCTCCCCTGTGTGTCTACAGAATCTGCTGCTGCTCTGGGTTCCTATCCTATGATGGGTGACCTTGCCTTGCCTGTCCCTCCTCCCTGGGTTCCTATCCTATGGATGGGTGACCTTGCCTGTCCCTCCTCCCTGGGTTGCTATCCTATGGATGGGTGACCTTGCCTGTCCCTCCTCCCTGGGTTCCTATCCTATGGATGGGTGACCTTGCCTGTCCCTCCTCCCTGGGTTCCTATCCTATGGATGGGTGACCTTGCCTGTCCCTCCTCCCTGGGTTCCTATCCTATGGATGGGTGACCTTGCCTGTCCCTCCTCCCTGGGTTCCTATCCTATGGATGGGTGACCTTGCCTTGCCTGTCCCTCCTCCCTGGGTTCCTATCCTATGATGGGTGACCTTGTCTGTACCTCCTCCCTGGGTTTCCATCCTATGGATGGGTGACCTTGCCTTGCCTGTCCCTCCTCCCTGGGTTGCTATAGCTCAGCAGACACACCAAATGACTTGAATGACCTCCTCCTCTCAAATCCATGTACACTACATTACCCATAACCCACCCCACCCATCCTCGTCATAGTCAAAGTCTTTTAATTGTATTTTAGGGGCCCAGGATTGTGACATCTGATTGTCACAGAGAATTCAGGTAAATATATAAATAACATTATCACCTTGGCTGAAGAAGGAGACAGAAGATTGAGAGAGAGAGAGAGAGAGAGAGAGAGAGAGAGAGAGAGAGAGAGAGAGAGAGAGAGAGAGAGAGAGAGAGAGAGAGAGAGAGAGAGAGAGAGAAGCATGTAGAGAAAGGAAAGAGAGAGAGAGAGAGAGAGAGAGAGAGAGAGAGAGAGAGAGAGAGAGAGAGAGAGAGAGAGAGAGAGAGAGAGAGAGAGAGAGAGAGAGAGAGAGAGAGAGAGAGAGAGAGAGAGAGAGAGAGGGGAGAGAGAGGATGGAGAGAGAGAGAGAGAGGAAGAGAGGGATAGAGAGAGGGAGAGAGAGGGGGATAGAGAGAGAGAGAAAAGAGAGGTAGAGTTAGACCTGTTTTTTTTACAGTGTGTTTGCATTGAGATAGCAGAAACCAATTTTCCCTAATTCAGTCTCGAGTCAGTCGGCTGCATCCCAAATGGCTCAGCAACGGTCAAAGTAGTCCACTATAAAGGGAGCAGGGAGCCATTTGGGACACAGTCCTCAGTCTGAACACAGACCGGTCCGGGACAGAATCAGACCATCTCAAAAAACCAAATGTTTTATACCTGTGAATATAATTGAGGACTGATAAGCCATTGGCTTGTCCCTGCAAACACATTCATCTGTATTTTCTCACTCTCACACCACACATGAAGAGAGAAGGATAGAGGGAGCAGGGTGGAGGGTTATAGAGGGAGCAGGGTGGAGGGAGCTGAGGGAACAGGGTGGAGGGTTATAGAGGGAGCAGGGAACAGGGAGGGTTATAGAGGGAGCAGGGTGGAGGGTTATAGAGGGAACAGGGTGGAGGGTTATAGAGGGAGCAGGGTGGAGGGTTATAGAGGGAACAGGGTGGAGGGTTATAGTGGGAGCAGGGTGGAGGGTTATAGAGGGAGCAGGGTGGAGGGTTATAGAGAGAACAGGGTGGAGGGTTATAGAGGAAACAGGGTGGAGGGTTATAGAGGGAGCAGGAGGGAGGGTTATAGAGGGAGCAGTGTGGAGGGTTATAGAGAGAACAGGGTGGAGGGTTATAGAGAGAACAGGGTGGAGCAGAAGGGAGGGTTATAGAGGGAGCAAGGTGGAGGGTTATAGAGGGAGCAAGGTGGAGGGTTATAGAGGGAGCAGGGTGGAGGGTTATAGAGGGAACAGGGTAGAGGGTTATAGAGGGAGCAGGGTGGAGGGTGGAGGGTTATAGAGGGAGCAGGGTGGGGGGTTATAGAGGGAACAGGGTTGAGGGTTATAGAGGGAACAGGGTGGAGGGTTATAGATGGAACAGGGTGGAGCAGAAGGGAGGGTTATAGAGGGAGCAGGGTGGAGGGTTATAGAGGGAGCAGGGTGGAGGGTTATAGAGGGAGCAGGGTGGAGGGTTATAGAGAGAACAGGGTGGAGCAGAAGGGAGGGTTATAGAGGGAGCAGGGTGGAGGGTTATAGAGGGAGCAGGGTGGAGGGTTATAGAGGGAGCAGGGTGGAGGGTTATAGAGGGAACAGGGTGGAGGGTTATAGAGGGAACAGGGTGGAGGGTGGAGGGTTATAGAGGGAACAGGGTGGAGGGTTATAGAGGGAACAGGGTGGAGGGTTATAGAGAGAACAGGGTGGAGCAGAAGGGAGGGTTATAGAGGGAGCAGGGTGGAGGGTTATAGAGGGAGCAGGGTGGAGGGTTATAGAGGGAACAGGGTGGAGGGTTATAGAGGGAACAGGGTGGAGGGTTATAGAGAGAACAGGGTGGAGCAGAAGGGAGGGTTATAGAGGGAGCAGGGTGGAGGGTTATAGAGGGAACAGTGTGGAGGGTTATAGAGATAACAGGGTGGAGGGTTATAGAGGGAGCAGGGTGGAGGGTTATAGGGGGAACAGGGTGGAGGGTTATAGAGGGAACAGGGTGGAGGGTTATAGAGGGAGCAGGGTGGAGGGTTATAGAGAGAACAGGGTGGAGCAGAAGGGAGGTTTATAGAGGGAGCAGGGTGGAGGGTTATAGAGGGAACAGGGTGGAGGGTTATAGAGGGAGCAGGGTGGAGGGTTATAGAGAGAACAGGGTGGAGGGTTATAGAGAGAACAGGGTGGAGCAGAAGGGAGGGTTATAGAGGGAGCAGGGTGGAGGGTTATAGAGAGAACAGGGTGGAGCAGAAGGGAGGGTTATAGAGGGAGCAGGGTGGAGGGTTATAGAGGGAACAGGGTGGAGGGTTATAGAGGGAACAGGGTGGAGGGTTGTGACTGTGTGTTGTTACAACAGAACAGAGAGACGGAGGCAAAGCTTCGTATGCGTCTCTGTTTGTGGTATGAAGGTGATCTGCATGTTTTCTCCACTCTCGTTGTTCAGGTGACATGCTGGTAGAAATGAGGTTGAACAGATTTCAGTTTTCCTGCATTAAAGTCACCGGCCAATAGGAGCGACGCTTTTTGATAAGTCTCTGTTTGCTTTAAGGCCCTGTGCAGCTCGTTGACTCCTCTCTTAGCGGCAGCATCGGTCTGTGGTGGTACACAGACAGACACAAATCATATAGACCAAACATCTCTTGGTAAATCATGTGTTTTTACAGCTTAGCATTAAAGGTATTCTAACCAAAACCCGGAGATTTCCTTTAACATTAGAGATCACGCACCAGCTGCTGTTAACAAAGAGACCCTCCGCCTCAGGGGGAGGCTTCCCCAGACGCTGGCGTCGTGTGGGCGATAGTTTATGCAGCTCAGTGTTACATTAAAAATGTAGCATCATCTTTCATCACTACGGGGTCTACAACTGCAGCTCCATCTGTCATCACTACTGGGTCTACTACTGCAGCTCCATCTGTCATCACTACGGGGTCTACTACTGCAGCTCCATCTGGCATCACTACGGGGTCTACTACTGCAGCTCCATCTGTCATCACTACAGGGTCTACTACTGCAGCTCCATCTGTCATCACTACTGCAGCTCCATCTGTCATCACTACTGGGGCTACTACTGCAGCTCCATCTGTCATCACTACTGGGTCTACTACTGCAGCTCCATCTGTCATCACTACTGGGACTACTACTGCAGCTGCATCTGGCATCACTACTGGGTCTATTACTGCAGCTCCATCTGTCATCACTACTGGGTCTACTACTGCAGCTCCATCTGTCATCACTACGGGGTCTACTACTGCAGCTCCATCTGTCATCACTACGGCGTCTACTACAGCAGATAGACTGTCATCACTACTGGGTCTACTACTGCAGCTCCATCTGTCATCACTACTGGGTCTACTACTGCAGCTCCATCTGTCATCACTACTGGGGCTACTACTGCAGCTCCATCTGTCATCATTACGGGGTCTAATACCGCATCTCCATCTGTCATCACTACAGGGTCTATTACTGCAGCTCCATCTGTCATCACTACTGGGACTACTACTGCAGCGCCATCTGTCATCACTACTGGGACTACTACTGCAGCTCCATCTGTCATCACTACTGGGTCTACTACTGCAGCTCCATCTGTCATCACTACGGGGTCTATTACAGCAGATAGACTGTCATCACTACTGGGTCTACTACTGCAGCTCCATCTGTCATCACTACTGGGGCTACTACTGCAGCTCCATCTGTCATCACTACAGGGTCTACTACTGCAGCTCCATCTGTCATCACTACTGCAGCTCCATCTGTCATCACTACTGGGGCTACTACTGCAGCTCCATCTGTCATCACTACTGGGTCTACTACTGCAGCTCCATCTGTCATCACTACTGGGACTACTACTGCAGCTGCATCTGGCATCACTACTGGGTCTATTACTGCAGCTCCATCTGTCATCACTACTGGGTCTACTACTGCAGCTCCATCTGTCATCACTACGGGGTCTACTACTGCAGCTCCATCTGTCATCACTACTGGGACTACTACTGCAGCTCCATCTGTCATCACTACGGGTTCTATTACTGCAGCTCCATCTGTCATCACTACTGGGTCTACTACTGCAGCTCCATCTGTCATCACTACGGGGTCTACTACTGCAGCTCCATCTGTCATCACTACTGGGACTACTACTGCAGCTCCATCTGTCATCACTACGGGTTCTATTACTGCAGCTCCATCTGTCATCACTACTGGGTCTACTACTGCAGCTCCATCTGTCATCACTACAGGGTCTATTACTGCAGCTCCATCTGTCATCACTACGGGGTCTATTACTGCAGCTCCATCTGTCATCACTACGGGGTCTACTACTGCAGCTCCATCTGTCATCACTACTGGGTCTACTACTGCAGCTCCATCTGTCATCACTACGGGGTCTACTACTGCAGCTCCATCTGTCATCACTACGGCGTCTACTACAGCAGATAGACTGTCATCACTACTGGGTCTACTACTGCAGCTCCATCTGTCATCACTACTGGGTCTACTACTGCAGCTCCATCTGTCATCACTACTGGGGCTACTACTGCAGCTCCATCTGTCATCATTACGGGGTCTAATACTGCATCTCCATCTGTCATCACTACAGGGTCTATTACTGCAGCTCCATCTGTCATCACTACTGGGACTACTACTGCAGCGCCATCTGTCATCACTACTGGGACTACTACTGCAGCTCCATCTGTCATCATTACTGGGTCTACTACTGCAGCTCCATCTGTCATCACTACGGGGTCTATTACAGCAGATAGACTGTCATCACTACTGGGTCTACTACTGCAGCTCCATCTGTCATCACTACTGGGGCTACTACTGCAGCTCCATCTGTCATCACTACTGGGGCTACTACTGCAGATCCATCTGTCATCACTACTGGGACTACTACTGCAGCTCCATCTGTCATCACTACTGGGGCTACTACTGCAGCTCCATCTGTCATCACTACGGGTCTATTACTGCATCTCCATCTGTCATCACTACTGGGACTACTACTGCAGCTTCATCTGTCATCACTACTGGGACTACTACTGCAGCTCCATCTGTCATCACTACTGGGGCTACTACTGCAGCTCCATCTGTCATCACTACGGGGTCTATTACTGCATCTCCATCTGTCATCACTACTGGGACTACTACTGCAGCTTCATCTGTCATCACTACTGGGACTACTACTGCAGCTCCATCTGTCATCACTACTGGGACTACTACTGCAGCTCCATCTGTCATCACTACTGGGTCTACTACTGCAGCTCCATCTGTCATCACTACTGGGACTACTACTGCAGCTCCATCTGTCATCACTACTGGGTCTACTACTGCAGCTCCATCTGTCATCACTACTGGGACTACTACTGCAGCTCCATCTGTCATCACTACTGGGACTACTACTGCAGCTTCATCTGTCATCACTACTGGATCTACTACTGCAGATAGACTGTCCAACAGACCAATAGGTAAGAGAGGTCCAAACCTCTCTGCCAATTAGAAAATTGCTATTTGCTAAGAAGCTATTTTGGTTAATTTTTTGGGGACCATTTAAATTAAAAACAATAATAAGTCACTTAAATTGTTCCCCATAAAAGGTTTGATGTAAATATAAATATTATAATGTTTAATATCACAAAGATGGATTTTTAAACAATTCTTTTTTTTAACCTTTATTTAACCAGGCAAGTCAGTTAAGAACACACATTTTCAATGACAGCCTGTTCAGGGGCAGAACGACAGACCTTGTCAGCTCGGGGGTTTGAACTCACAACCTTCCGGTTACTAGTCCAACGCTCTAACCACTAGGCTACGCTGCCGTCCAACATATTTTCCGTGTTAACCTCACCTCTATGACAGCTCCTTCCGTTGTATTAGTATTAGTATAGTATTAACTGACCCTGTATATAGTATGGTATTAACTGACCCTGTATATAGTATGGTATTAACTGACCCTGTATATAGTATGGTATTAACTGAACCTGTATATAGTATGGTATTAAACTGACCCTGTATATAGTATGGTATTAACTGACCCTGTATATAGTATGGTATTAACTGACCCTGTATATAGTATGGTACTAACTGACCCTGTATATAGTATGGTATTAACTGACCCTGTATATAGTATGGTATTAACTGACCCTGTATATAGTATGGTATTAACTGAACCTGTATATAGTATGGTATTAACTGACCCTGTATATAGTATGGTATTAACTGAACCTGTATATAGTATGGTATTAACTGACCCTGTATATAGTATTAACTGACCCTGTATATAGTATGGTATTAACTGACCCTGTATATAGTATTAACTGACCCTGTATATAGTATGGTATTAACTGACCCTGTATATAGTATGGTATTAACTGACCCTGTATATAGTATTAACTGACCCTGTATATAGTATGGTATTAACTGACCCTGTATATAGTATGGTATTAACTGACCCTGTATATAGTATGGTACTAACTGACCCTGTATATAGTATGGTACTAACTGACCCTGTATATAGTATGGTATTAACTGACCCTGTATATAGTATGGTATTAACTGACCCTGTATATAGTATGGTATTAACTGACCCTGTATATAGTATGGTATTAACTGACCCTGTATATAGTATGGTACTAACTGACCCTGTATATAGTATGGTACTAACTGACCCTGTATATAGTATGGTATTAACTGACCCTGTATATAGTATGGTATTAACTGACCCTGTATATAGTATGGTATTAACTGACCCTGTATATAGTATGGTATTAACTGACCCTGTATATAGTATGGTACTAACTGACCCTGTATATAGTATGGTATTAACTGACCCTGTATATAGTATGGTATTAACTGACCCTGTATATAGTATGGTACTAACTGACCCTGTATATAGTATGGTATTAACTGACCCTGTATATAGTATGGTACTAACTGACCCTGTATATAGTATGGTACTAACTGACCCTGTATATAGTATGGTATTAACTGACCCTGTATATAGTATGGTATTAACTGACCCTGTATATAGTATGGTATTAACTGACCCTGTATATAGTATGGTATTAACTGACCCTGTATATAGTATGGTATTAACTGACCCTGTATATAGTATGGTATTAACTGACCCTGTATATAGTATGGTATTAACTGACCCTGTATATAGTATGGTACTAACTGACCCTGTATATAGTATGGTATTAACTGACCCTGTATATAGTATGGTACTAACTGACCCTGTATATAGTATGGTATTAACTGACCCTGTATATAGTATGGTATTAACTGACCCTGTATATAGTATGGTATTAACTGAACCTGTATATAGTATGGTATTAACTGACCCTGTATATAGTATTAACTGACCCTGTATATAGTATGGTATTAAATGACCCTGTATATAGTATTAACTGACCCTGTATATAGTATGGTACTAACTGAACCTGTATATAGTATGGTATTAACTGACCCTGTATATAGTATTAACTGACCGTGTATATAGTATAGTATTAACTGACCCTGTATATAGTATGGTATTAACTGACCCGGTATATAGTATGGTATTAACTGACCCTGTATATAGTATGGTATTAACTGACCCTGTATATAGTATGGTATTAACTGAACCTGTATATAGTATGGTATTAACTGACCCTGTATATAGTATGGTATTAACTGAACCTGTATATAGTATGGTACTAACTGACCCTGTATATAGTATGGTATTAACTGACCCTGTATATAGTATGGTATTAACTGACCCTGTATATAGTATGGTATTAACTGACCCTGTATATAGTATGGTATTAACTGAACCTGTATATAGTATGGTATTAACTGACCCTGTATATAGTATGGTATTAACTGAACCTGTATATAGTATGGTACTAACTGACCCTGTATATAGTATGGTATTAACTGACCCTGTATATAGTATGGTACTAACTGACCCTGTATATAGTATGGTATTAACTGACCCTGTATATAGTATGGTACTAACTGACCCTGTATATAGTATGGTATTAACTGACCCTGTATATAGTATGGTATTAACTGACCCTGTATATAGTATGGTACTAACTGACCCTGTATATAGTATGGTATTAACTGACCCTGTATATAGTATGGTACTAACTGACCCTGTATATAGTATGGTACTAACTGACCCTGTATATAGTATTAACTGACCCTGTATATAGTATGGTATTAACTGACCCTGTATATAGTATTAACTGACCCTGTATATAGTATGGTACTAACTGACCCTGTATATAGTATGGTACTAACTGACCCTGTATATAGTATGGTACTAACTGACCCTGTATATAGTATGGTACTAACTGACCCTGTATATAGTATGGTACTAACTGACCCTGTATATAGTATGGTACTAACTGACCCTGTAAATAGTATGGTATTAACTGACCCTGTATATAGTATGGTACTAACTGACCCTGTATATAGTATGGTACTAACTGACCCTGTATATAGTATTAACTGACCCTGTATATAGTATGGTATTAACTGACCCTGTATATAGTATTAACTGACCCTGTATATAGTATGGTACTAACTGACCCTGTATATAGTATGGTACTAACTGACCCTGTATATAGTATGGTACTAACTGACCCTGTATATAGTATGGTACTAACTGACCCTGTATATAGTATGGTACTAACTGACCCTGTATATAGTATTAACTGACCCTGTATATAGTATGGTATTAACTGACCCTGTATATAGTATTAACTGACCCTGTATATAGTATGGTATTAACTGACCCTGTATAGAGTATGGTACTAACTGACCCTGTATATAGTATTAACTGACCCTGTATATAGTATGGTATTAACTGACCCTGTATATAGTATGGTATTAACTGACCCTGTATATAGTATGGTATTAACTGAACCTGTATATAGTATGGTATTAACTGACCCTGTATATAGTATGGTACTAACTGACCCTGTATATAGTATGGTACTAACTGACCCTGTATATAGTATGGTATTAACTGACCCTGTATATAGTATGGTATTAACTGACCCTGTATATAGTATGGTATTAACTGACCCTGTATATAGTATGGTATTAACTGACCCTGTATATAGTATGGTATTAACTGACCCTGTATATAGTATGGTATTAACTGACCCTGTATATAGTATGGTATTAACTGACCCTGTATATAGTATGGTACTAACTGACCCTGTATATAGTATTAACTGACCCTGTATATAGTATGGTATTAACTGACCCTGTATATAGTATTAACTGACCCTGTATATAGTATGGTACTAACTGACCCTGTATATAGTATGGTACTAACTGACCCTGTATATAGTATGGTATTAACTGACCCTGTATATAGTATGGTATTAACTGACCCTGTATATAGTATGGTATTAACTGACCCTGTATATAGTATGGTATTAACTGACCCTGTATATAGTATGGTATTAACTGACCCTGTATATAGTATGGTATTAACTGACCCTGTATATAGTATGGTATTAACTGACCCTGTATATAGTATTAACTGACCCTGTATATAGTATGGTATTAACTGACCCTGTATATAGTATGGTACTAACTGACCCTGTATATAGTATGGTATTAACTGACCCTGTATATAGTATGGTATTAACTGACCCTGTATATAGTATGGTATTAACTGACCCTGTATATAGTATGGTATTAACTGACCCTGTATATAGTATGGTATTAACTGACCCTGTATATAGTATGGTATTAACTGACCCTGTATATAGTATGGTATTAACTGACCCTGTATATAGTATGGTATTAACTGACCCTGTATATGGTATTAACTGACCCTGTATATAGTATGGTATTAACTGACCCTGTATATAGTATGGTATTAACTGACCCTGTATATAGTATGGTATTAACTGACCCTGTATATAGTATGGTATTAACTGACCCTGTATATAGTATGGTATTAACTGACCCTGTACATAGTATGGTATTAACTGACCCTGTATATGGTATTAACTGACCCTGTATATAGTATGGTATTAACTGACCCTGTATATAGTATGGTATTAACTGACCCTGTATATAGTATGGTATTAACTGACCCTGTATATAGTATGGTATTAACTGACCCTGTATATAGTATGGTATTAACTGACCCTGTACATAGTATGGTATTAACTGACCCTGTATATGGTATTAACTGACCCTGTATATAGTATGGTATTAACTGACCCTGTATATAGTATGGTATTAACTGACCCTGTATATAGTATGGTACTAACTGACCCTGTATATAGTATGGTACTAACTGACCCTGTATATAGTATGGTATTAACTGACCCTGTATATAGTATGGTACTAACTGACCCTGTATATAGTATGGTATTAACTGACCCTGTATATGGTATTAACTGACCCTGTATATAGTATGGTATTAACTGACCCTGTATATAGTATGGTATTAACTGACCCTGTATATAGTATGGTACTAACTGACCCTGTATATAGTATGGTATTAACTGACCCTGTATATAGTATGGTATTAACTGACCCTGTATATAGTATGGTATTAACTGACCCTGTATATAGTATGGTATTAACTGACCCTGTATATAGTATGGTATTAACTGACCCTGTATATAGTATGGTATTAACTGACCCTGTATATAGTATGGTATTAACTGACCCTGTATATAGTATGGTATTAACTGACCCTGTATATAGTATGGTATTAACTGACCCTGTATATAGTATGGTATTAACTGACCCTGTATATAGTATGGTATTAGCTACATTGTTATTGATTACTGCGTTCTCTGGGTCAGAGCTGCAGGAAAGACAATTCGCTGTTCTTGCGATTGTGAAAATAAAACTGGAAACACAAAAACGCCCAAACTCACTCACACACACACACACACACACACACACACACACACACACACACACACACACACACACACACACACACACACACACACACACACACACACACACACACACACACACACACACACACACACACACACACACACACACACACACACACAGACACGCTACAAGCTTGGCAGACCTGTATTTGGGGAGTTTCTCCCATTAATTCTCCACAGATCCTCTCAAGCTCTGTCAGGTTGGATGGGACCATCCCTGCACAGCTTCTTTCAGGTCTCTCCAGAGATGTTCGATCGGGTTCATTTAAGGGTTCTGGCTGGGTCACAGAAAGAAATTCAGAGACTTGTCCTGAAGCCACTCCTGCGTTGTCTTGGCTTGTGATTAGGGTCGTTGTCCTGTTGGAAGGTGAACCTTCGCCCCAGACTGAGGTCCTGATGTCATGTTTGTCATTTATTATCATGTCTTGTCCCTGTGCTCCCCATGCTATTCGTTTCCCTCTGCTGGTCTTATTTGGTTCTTTCCCTCCTATCCCTCTCTCTCCCCCTCCCTCTCTCACTCTCTCGCTCTCTCTTCTCTCTATCGTTCCGTTCCTGCTCCCAGCTGTTCCTATTCCCCTAATCATCATTTAGTCTTCCCACACCTGTTCCCGATCCTTTCCCCTGATTAGAGTCCCTATTTATTCCTTTGTGTTCCGTTCCTGTGCCGTCGGTTCCTTGCATTGTATTCACCATGCTGTGATTGCGTTTCGCCCTGTCCTGTCGTGTTTTTTGCCGTGATTGTGTATCACCCTGTCCTGTCGTGTTTTGTGCCTTCATCAGACGCTGCGTGTGAGCAGGTGTTTCAGTCGACTACGGCCTGCGCCTACCCGAAGCGACCTGCAGTCTGTGGCCGCTTCTCCAGTTGTTTTCCCCTCTACAAATCTAGAGGATTTCAGTTATTCCGTTTTGAGCATTAATAAACTCTGTTTCTGTTAAGTCGCGTTTGGGTCCTCTTTCACCAGCATGACAGAAGGAACCGACCAAGGAATGGACCCAGCGACTTCAGACGCTGTTTACACTGCCGTCAAGATCCAAGGAGCCATGCTCGGCAGACACGAGCAGGAATTGTCTGCTGCTCGCCATGCCGTGGAGAACCTGGCCGCTCAGGTTTCCGACCTCTCTGGACAGTTCCAGAGTCTACGTCTCGTGCCACCTGTTACTCCCTGGCCTGCCGAGCCTCCAGAACCCAGGGTTAATAACCCACCTTGCTACTCCGGGCAGCCCACTGAGTGCCGCTCCTTTCTCACGCAGTGTGAGATTGTGTTCTCTCTCCAACCCCACACATACTCTAGAGAGAGAGCTCGGGTTGCTTACGTCATTTCACTCCTTACTGGCCGGGCTCGAGAATGGGGCACAGCTATCTGGGAGGCAAGGGCTGATTGCTCTAACAGATTCCAGAACTTTAAAGAGGAGATGATTCGGGTTTTTGACCGTTCAGTTTTTGGTGAGGAGGCTTCTAGGGCCCTGGCTTCCTTATGCCAAGGTGAACGGTCCATAACGGATTATTCCATTGAGTTTCGCACTCTTGCTGCCTCTAGTGAGTGGAACGAGCCGGCGCTGCTCGCTCGTTTTCTGGAGGGACTCCACGCAGCGGTTAAGGATGAGATTCTTTCCCGGGAGGTTCCTTCAGATGTGGACTCTTTGATTGCTCTCGCCATCCGCATAGAACGACGGGTAGATCTTCGTCACCGGGCTCGTGGAAGAGAGCTCGCATCAACGGTGTTTCCCTGCTCCGCATCGCAACCATCTCCCTCCTCTGGCTTTGAGACTGAGCCCATGCAGCTGGGAGGGATTCGCATCTCGAATAAGGAGAGGGAACAGAGGATCACCAACCGCCTGTGCCTCTATTGCGGAGTTGCTGGACATTTTGTTATTTCATGTCCAGTAAGAGGCCAGAGCCCATCAGTAAGCGGAGGGCTACTGGTGAGCGCTACTACTCAGGTCCCTTCATCTAGATCTTGTACTACTATGTCGGTCCATCTACGCTGGACCGGTTCGGGTGCTACATGCAGTGCCTTGATTGACTCTGGGGCTGAGGGTTGTTTCATGGACGAAGCATGGGTTCGGAAACATAACATTCCTTTCAGACCATTAGACAAGCCTACGCCCATGTTTGCCTTAGATGGTAGTCATCTTCCCAGTATCAAATTTGAGACACTACCTTTAACTCTCACAGTATCTGGTAACCACAGTGAGACTATTTCTTTTTTGATTTTCCGTTCACCGTTTACACCTGTTGTTTTGGGTCATCCCTGGCTAGTATGTCATAATCCTTCTATTAATTGGTCTAGTAATTCTATCCTATCCTGGAACGTTTCTTGTCATGTGAAGTGTTTAATGTCTGCCATCCCTCCCGTTTCTTCTCTCCCTACTTCTCAGGAGGAACCTGGCGATTTGACAGGAGTGCCGGAGGAATATCATGATCTGCGCACGGTCTTCAGTCGGTCCCGAGCCAACTCCCTTCCTCCTCACCGGTCGTATGATTGTAGTATTGATCTCCTTCCAGGGACCACGCCTCCTCGAGGTAGACTATACTCTCTGTCGGCTCCCGAACGTAAGGCTCTCGAGGATTATTTGTCTGTGTCTCTTGACGCCGGTACCATAGTGTCTTCTTCTTCTCCGGCCGGGGCGGGGTTCTTTTTGTTAAGAAGAAGGACGGTACTCTGCGCCCCTGCGTGGATTATCGAGGGCTGAATGACATAACGGTTAAGAATCGTTATCCGCTTCCCCTTATGTCATCAGCCTTCGAGATTCTGCAGGGAGCCAGGTGCTTTACTAAGTTGGACCTTCGTAACGCTTACCATCTCGTGCGCATCAGGGAGGGGGACGAGTGGAAAACGGCGTTTAACACTCCGTTAGGGCATTTTGAGTACCGGGTTCTGCCGTTCGGTCTCGCCAATGCGCCAGCTGTTTTTCAGGCATTAGTTAATGATGTTCTGAGAGACATGCTGAACATTTTTGTTTTTGTCTATCTTGACGATATCCTGATTTTTTTCTCCGTCACTCGAGATTCATGTTCAGCACGTTCGACGTGTTCTACAGCGCCTTTTAGAGAATTGTCTCTACGTAAAGGCTGAGAAGTGCTCTTTTCATGTCTCCTCCGTTACTTTTCTCGGTTCCGTTATTTCCGCTGAAGGCATTCAGATGGATTCCGCTAAGGTCCAAGCTGTCAGTGATTGGCCCGTTCCAAGGTCACGTGTCGAGTTGCAGCGCTTTTTAGGTTTCGCTAATTTCTATCGGCGTTTCATTCGTAATTTCGGTCAAGTTGCTGCCCCTCTCACAGCTCTTACTTCTGTCAAGACGTGTTTTAAGTGGTCCGGTTCCGCCCAGGGAGCTTTTGATCTTCTAAAAGAACGTTTTACGTCCGCTCCTATCCTCGTTACTCCTGACGTCACTAGACAATTTATTGTCGAGGTTGACGCTTCAGAGGTAGGCGTGGGAGCCATTCTATCCCAGCGCTTCCAGTCTGACGATAAGGTTCATCCTTGCGCTTATTTTTCTCATCGCCTGTCGCCATCTGAGCGCAACTATGATGTGGGTAACCGTGAACTGCTCGCCATCCGCTTAGCCCTAGGCGAATGGCGACAGTGGTTGGAGGGGGCGACCGTTCCTTTTGTCGTTTGGACAGACCATAAGAACCTTGAGTACATCCGTTCTGCCAAACGACTTAATGCCCGTCAAGCTCGTTGGGCGTTGTTTTTCGCTCGTTTCGAGTTTGTGATTTCTTACCGTCCGGGTAGCAAGAACACCAAGCCTGATGCCTTATCCCGTCTGTTTAGTTCTTCTGTGGCTTCTACTGATCTCGAGGGATTCTTCCTTATGGGCGTGTTGTCGGGTTGACAGTCTGGGGAATTGAAAGACAGGTTAAGCAAGCACTCACGCACACTGCGTCGCGCGCGCTTGTCCTAGTAACCTCCTTTTCGTTCCTGTTTCCACTCGTCTGGCTGTTCTTCAGTGGGCTCACTCTGCCAAGTTAGCTGGTCATCCCGGTGTTCGAGGCACTCTTGCGTCTATTCGCCAGCGCTTTTGGTGGCCGACTCAGGAGCGTGACACGCGCCGTTTCGTGGCTGCGTGTTCAGACTGCGCGCAGAAGAAGTCTGGTAATTTTTTTCTGCTTCTGCTCCTGGTCTTGCTGGGTCTCAGTCTGTTCCCTGCCATCGCATCTCTCCTGTTCTTGTCCCTGCCCTTGCTGTGTCTCAGTCTGTCCCTAGTTCTCATTTTTTTTTAGAGTAGTACCCTAGTTTCCCTTTTTATCGTTTTTCGTTACGGTCCTGAGGAGAGGAGTTGGGTTCTTTCTCGGGACGTGCTGGACCGTTTGATCTATGATTTCCTCCGTTGCTGCCAGTGTTCCTCCTCGAGAGCGCCAGGAGGCGCTCGGTGAGTGGGGGTACTGTCATGTTTGTCATTTATTATCATGTCTTGTCCCTGTGCTCCCCATGCTATTCGTTTCCCTCTGCTGGTCTTATTTGGTTCTTTCCCTCCTATCCCTCTCTCTCCCCTCCCTCTCTCACTCTCTCGCTCTCTCTTCTCTCTATCGTTCCGTTCCTGCTCCCAGCTGTTCCTATTCCCCTAATCATCATTTAGTCTTCCCACACCTGTTCCCGATCCTTTCCCCTGATTAGAGTCCCTATTTATTCCTTTGTGTTCCGTTCCTGTGCCGTCGGTTCCTTGCATTGTATTCACCATGCTGTGATTGCGTTTCGCCCTGTCCTGTCGTGTTTTTTGCCGTGATTGTGTATCACCCTGTCCTGTCGTGTTTTGTGCCTTCATCAGACGCTGCGTGTGAGCAGGTGTTTCAGTCGACTACGGCCTGCGCCTACCCGAAGCGACCTGCAGTCTGTGGCCGCTTCTCCAGTTGTTTTCCCCTCTACAAATCTAGAGGATTTCAGTTATTCCGTTTTGAGCATTAATAAACTCTGTTTCTGTTAAGTCGCGTTTGGGTCCTCTTTCACCAGCATGACACCTGAGCGCTCTGGAGAAGGTTTTCATCAAGGATCTCTCTGTGCTCTGTTCATCTTTGCCTCGATCCTGACTACTCTCCCAGTCCCTGCCACTGAAAACCTTCCCCACAGCATGATGCTACCACCACCATGCTTCACCGTAGGGATGGTGACAGGTTTCCTCCAGACATGATGCTGCCACCACCATGCTTCACCGTAGGGATGGTGGCAGGTTTCCTCCAGACATGATGCTGCCACCACCATGCTTCACCGTAGGGATAGTGCCAGGTTTCCTCCAGACATGATGCTGCCACCACCTATGCTTCACCATAGGGATGGTGCCAGGTTTCCTCCAGACATGATGCTGCCACCACCATGCTTCACCATAGGGATGGTGCCAGGTTTCCTCCAGACATGATGCTGCCACCACCATGCTTCACCATAGGGATGGTGCCAGGTTTCCTCCAGACATGATGCTGCCACCACCATGCTTCACCGCAGGGATGGTGGCAGGTTTCCTCCAGACATGATGCTGCCACCACCATGCTTCACCGCAGGGATGGTGGCAGGTTTCCTCCAGACATGATGCTGCCACCACCATGCTTCACCGCAGGGATGGTGGCAGGTTTCCTCCAGACATGATGCTGCCACCACCATGCTTCACCGTAGGGATGGTGGCAGGTTTCCTCCAGACGTGACGCTTCCCATTCAGCCCAAAGAGTTCAGTCTTGGTTTCATCAGACAAGTGAATCTTTTTTCTCATGGTTTGAGTCCATTTGGTGCCTTTTGGCAGACTACAAGTGGGCTGTCATGTGCCTTTTACTGAGGAATGGCTTCCGTCTGGCCACTCTACCATAAAGGTCTGATTGTTGCTGCAGAGATAGTTGTCTTTCTGGAAGGTTCTCCCATCTCCACAGAGGACCTCTGGAGCTCTGTCAGAGTGACCATCGTGTTCTTGGTCACCTCCCTGACCAAGGCCCTTCTCCCCCGATTGGTCAGTTTGGTCGGACGGCCAGCTCTAGGAAGAGTCTTGGTGGTTCCAAACATCTTCCATTTAAGAATGATGGAGGCCACTGTGTTCTTGGGGACATTCCATGCTGCAGAATGATGGAGGCCACTGTGTTCTTGGGGACCTTCAATACTGCAGACATTTTTTGGTACCCTTCCCCAGATCTGTGCCTTGACACAAACCTGTCTCAGAGCTCTACGGACAATTCCTTCCACCTCATGGCTTGGTTATTGCTCTGACATTCACTGTAAACTGTAGGACCTTATATAGACAGGTGTGTGCCTTTCCAAATCATGTCCAATCATTAGAATTTACCACAGGTGGACTCCAATCAAGTTGTAGAAACATCTCAAGGATAATCAAGGGAAACAGGATGCACCTGAGCTCAATTTCGAGTCTCATAGCAACGGGTCTGATTACTTATCTAAGTAAACATGCAAAAATGTGCAAAAATGTCACTATGGGGTATTGTGTTTAGATGGATCAGGACTTTTTTTTAGTTTAATCCATTTATAGAATAAAGCTGTAACGTAACAACATATAACATGGGCTATTGTGATGTCATTATGGAGTATTGTGATGTCATCATGGGGTATTGTGATGTCATCATGGGGTATTGTGATGTCATTATGGAGTATTGAGATGTCATCATGGGGTATTGTGATGTCATCATGGGGTATTGTGATGTCATTATGGAGTATTGTGATGTCATCATGGGGTATTGTGATGTTATTATGGAGTATTGTGATGTCATTATGGATTATTGTGATGTCATCATGGGGTATTGTGATGTCATCATGGGGTATTGTGATGTTATTATGGAGTATTGTGATGTCATTGTGGAGTATTGTGATGTTATTATGGAGTATTGAGATGTCATCATGGGGTATTGTGATGTCATCATGGGGTATTGTGATGTTATTATAGAGTATTGTGATGTCATCATGGGGTATTGTGATGTCATCATGGGGTATTGTGATGTCATCATGGGGTATTGTGATGTCATTGTGGAGTATTGTGATGTCATTATGGAGTATTGTGATGTCATTATGGGGTATTGTGATGTCATCATGGGGTATTGTGATGTTAATATGGGGTATTGTGATGTCATCATGGGGTATTGTGATCTTATTATGGAGTATTGTGATGTCATTATGGAGTATTGTGATGTCATCATGAGGTATTGTGTTTTAGATGTTTGTTTAATCATGTTAGAATAAGGCTGTAATGTAACAACATATGGAAAAAGTCAAGGGGTCTGAGTACATGAGAATGTAATACAGAAGCAAGCATCCCACATGTGTGTCTGTGTGTCATAAAGACATACAAATAATAACACTATAAAAATAAAAAGTGTTGTGAAGTGTGTTTTGTTTTCCAGCAGTTGACGTGACTGAGGATATACAGCATGTTGTGTGTCTTAAATACATTATTATACTTAGACTAACAGCAGCAACTACCCTCAACACAAGAGCACATCTCTCTCGCTCTCTCTCTCTCCCTTTCTCTCTCTCTTCTCTCTCTCTCTCGCTCTCTCTCTCTCTCTCTCTCTCTCTCTCTCTCTCTCTGTCTCTCTCTCTCTCATTCTCTCTCTCATTCTCTCTCTCTCTCTCTCTCTCTCTCTCTCTCTCTCTCTCTCTCTCTCTCTCTCTCTCTCTCTCGCTCTCTCTCTCTCTCCCTTTTCTTTCTTTCTCTCTCTCTCTCTCTCTCTCTCTCTCTCTCTCTCTCTCTCTCTCTCTCTCTCTCTCTCTCTCTCTCTCCCTTTCTCTCTCTCTTCTCTCTCTCTCTCTCCCTTTCTCTCTCTCTCTCTCTCTCTCTCTCTTTCTCTCTCTTCCCTGCTCTCTCTCTCTCTCCCTCTTCTTCTCTATCTCATTCTCTACTCTCTCTCTCTCTCTCTCTCTCTCTCTCTCTCTCTCTCTCTCTCTCTCTCTCTCTCTCTCTCTCTCTCTCTCTCTCTCTCTCCTTCCCTCCTCCGTTTACCACCATCTAATGACCGACAACTAATCAACATCTAGGGATGAAAATAGAAATGAGATAATGGCCTCTGGCTCCGATGATGAATGTATCACTACAATCTAAAGAGCATCTACATATATTTCCACTCTGCCACTTGTTACAGCAATGAAGTCCTTTGGCTCCTAGTGCAACGTGTGACATAAATGGCACCCCATTTCCTACATAGTGCACTACTTTTCACCAGAGTGCTGTGGTCCCTGTTCAAAACATAGTGCACTAAATAGGAAATATGGTCCCAATTAGGACACATGCTTAAATAGCTCTCTGAGACCTCGGTTTAGGACACTGAGACCTCGGTTTAGGACACTGAGACCTCGGTTTAGGACACTGAGACCTCGGTTTAGGACACTGAGACCTCGGTTTAGGACACTGAGACCTCGGTTTAGGACACTGAGACCTCGGTTTAGGACACTGAGACCTCCGTTTAAGACATTGAGACCTCGGTTTAGGACAAATCCATGCTGGGCAGCGTCATCAGACAACCGGATACTGTGTTTGACAGGGCTGAGTCAACTGTCTGCAACTGTAATCTGTACAGTGAGACAGTTATCTCTGTCTAGTTTCCTAACCCCCCAGTGAGACAGTTATCTCTGTCTGGTTTCCTAACCCCCCAGTGAGACAGTTATCTCTGTCTGGTTTCCTAACCCCCCTAGTCAGACAGTTATCTCTGTCTGGTTTCCTAACCCCCCAGTGAGACAGTTATCTCTGTCTGGTTTCCTACCCCCCAGTGAGACAGTTATCTCTGTCTGGTTCCCCCTCCCCCAGTGAGACAGTTATCTCTGTCTGGTTTCCTAACCCCCAGTGAGACAGTTATCTCTGTCTGGTTTCCTAACCCCCAGTTAGACAGTTATCTCTGTCTGGTTTCCTAACCCCCCAGTCAGACAGTTATCTCTGTCTGGTTTCCTAACCCCCAGTTTAGACAGTTATCTCTGTCTGGTTTCCTACTACCCCCTCCCCCAGTGAGACAGTTATCTCTGTCTGGTTTCCTAACCCCCAGTTTAGACAGTTATCTCTGTCTGGTTTCCTAACCCCCAGTGAGACAGTTACCTCTGTCTGGTTTCCTACTACCCCCCTCCCCCAGTGAGACAGTTATCTCTGTCTGGTTTCCTAACCCCCAGTGAGACAGTTATCTCTGTCTGGTTTCCTAACCCCCAGTCAGACAGTTATCTCTGTCTGGTTTCCTAACCCCCTACTCAGACAGTTATCTCTGTCTGGCTTCCTAATCCCCCAGTCAGACAGTTATCTCTGTCTGGCTTCCTAATCCCCCAGTCAGACAGTTATCTCTGTCTGGCTTCCTAATCCCCCAGTGAGACAGTTATCTCTGTCTGGTTTCCTAACCCCCTACTCAGACAGTTATCTCTGTCTGGTTTCCTAACCCCCAGTCAGACAGTTATTTCTGTCTGGTTTCCTAACCCCCCAGTGAGACAGTTACCTCTGTCTGGTTGCCTAACCCCCCAGTGAGACAGTTATTTCTGTCTGGTTTCCTAACCCCCAGTGAGACAGTTACCTCTGTCTGGTTGCCTAACCCCCCAGTGAGACAGTTACCTCTGTCTGGTTTCCTAACCCCCAGTGAGACAGTTATCTCTGTCTGGTTTCCTAACCCCCAGTCAGACAGTTATCTCTGTCTGGTTTCCTAACCCCCAGTCAGACAGTTATCTCTGTCTGGTTTCCTAACCCCCCAGTCAGACAGTTATCTCTGTCTGGTTTCCTAACCCCCAGTGAGACAGTTATCTCTGTCTGGTTTCCTAACCCCCAGTGAAACAGTTATCTCTGTCTGGTTTCCTAACCCCCAGTGAGACAGTTATCTCTGTCTGGCTTCCTAATCCCCCCAGTGAGACAGTTATCTCTGTCTGGTTTCCTAACCTCCCCAGTCAGACAGTTATCTCTGTCTGGTTTCCTAACCCCCCCCAGTGAGACAGTTATCTCTGTCTGGTTTCCTAACCCCCAGTGAAACAGTTATCTCTGTCTGGTTTCCTAACCCCCTAGTCAGACAGTTATCTCTGTCTGGTTTCCTAACCCCCAGTGAGACAGTTATCTCTGTCTGGTTTCCTAACCCCCCAGTGAGACAGTTATCTCTGTCTGGTTTCCTAACTTAGAAAAGTTACATTAAATAGTGTTTTGACCCTTATAGAGTTCCACAATCGTTCAACATTTAGAATAGTAGAATTAAACAGTGTTTTGACCTGTAGACCTGTAGTTCTTAGAAAACTTAAACTGCAGTATTTTTTTTAATGTATTATTTCTTAAATTGTTCGCCCAGAAAAATGTTCACTACACCCGCAATAACATCTGCTAAACACGTGTATGTGACCAATACAATTTTATTTGATATTTACAGAATTCGACATTGAAAGAATTCAGTTTTTGCTAATGGGAACCAAATCCCAGGACACATCTAATGTCTAGAAAATAGAAGGTGTTTATATTAATTTATATCAACTGAACCCTGGTCTAGTTTAGAGATAAAACTGTCCACGGAATACAACGTTAGACAGGAACATGGAATCTCCCAGGATTCCATCTGGGACTGTGAAGCCACTGTAACCCCTAGCAACACGGAATGAATGGGAGATGAAAGGAATGTAGTCCTGCTGACTCAAACTCCCAGGATTCCATCTGGGACTGTGAAGCCACTGTAACCCCTGGCAACACGGAATGAATGGGAGATAAAAGGAATGTAGTCCTGCTGACTCAAACTCCCAGGATTCCATCTGGGACTGTGAAGCCACTGTAACCCCTAGCAACACGGAATAAATGGGAGATAAAAGGAATGTAGTTCTGCTGACTCAAACTCCCAGGATTCCATCTGGGACTGTGAAGCCACTGTAACCCCTAGCAACATGGAATGAATGGGAGATAAAAGGAACGTAGTTCTGCTGACTCAAACTCCCAGGATTCCATCTGGGACTGTGAAGCCACTGTAACCCCTAACAACACGAAATGAATGGGAGATGAAAGGAATGTAGTCCTGCTGACTCGCACAGAGAAGAGATGCAGACAAATAAATATATATATATATTTTTTTTTTAAACGAGGAACGTAACTGAAAAGCCAACCTTTTTAGTTCAAATACTATTTAAAATCAAAACACCTTTAGCGTTTGCTCGAGCCTGGAGCCTAGAGTACCAGATGGGCTGGTTTTTTGGCATGTATTGATTTGGTCTATGAAGACAGGCATGCTCAATCGAGCACAGATAAGGTATTTCAAATCATAAAAAAAAAAAAAAAAAAAGTATTTAACCCAGGTCTGCTGAGACAGGCTTGTATAAATCCCCAAAAACGGCATGCTATTCCCTACACAGTGCCGATAGGGTTCCTGGTCTAAAGTAGGTTACTGTGTAGGGGACAGTGATGAAGGAGACTGGTTAAGTGATGAAGATAAGTGTGGTTTGGGTCTGCTGGTTGGTCAGTGACCATGTAAAAGGACATCTGTATGTGAAAGCCTTTATTAAACCATCAGTCCTCCTTCTCTCTTTATGAGTCAAATGCAGACTAAGCTCTACTGGGCAGCGTGCACACGGAGTGAGGGATTAAAGAGTTAGCCCTACTTTCCATAGATATGTTGTTGGCTCTGCATTTTGAAAATTCAACCCCTCCCCTCTCCTTTGCACCCCTCCCCTTCCCTTCCCTCCCGTCCTCTCCTCTCCCCTCCCCTCCCCTCCCCTCTCCTCTCATCCCCTCTCGTCTCCTCCCCTCCCCTCCCTCCCTGCCCCTCGTGTCCTCTCCTCTTCCCTCTCCTCTCATTCCCCTCTCATTCCCCTCTCCTCTCCTCTCCTCTCCTCTCCTCTCCTCTCCTCTCCTCTCCTCTCCTCTCCTCTCCTCTCCTCTCCTCTCCTCTCCTCTCCTCTCATTCCCCTCTCCTCTCCACTCCTCTTCTCCCCTCCCGTACCCGCCCCTCCCGTCCTCTCCTCTCCTCCCTCCTCTATCTTCCCCTCCCTTACTTTCCTCTCCTCTCCTCTCCTCTCCTCTCCTCTCCTCTCCTCTCCTCTCTCCTCTCCTCTCCCTCTCCTCTCCTCTCCTCTCCTCTCCTCTCCTCGTGTGTGGTACAGGCAGAGTTGAGCTCTGCACGGGTCCAAGCATTGCTGAAACAGCCAGACTTCATATCAACCCCAGGAAAGCTCCAGACATCCTTCCAGTGTACTATGGTAAAAGGCTAGGGAGTTTTGTCCAGCACTTACAACAAGCTAAAAGAGGTTTTGGCAAAGCATCAGAATGTATCTTACCGTACGGTAAATGGCTCACAGCAACACTCAAAAAGATCCCGGAGGTTCAAGGCCAGCCAGGACATCACGGATGAGTCCACCATGATGAACGAAATAGTGTGAGATGAAGTCAGAGGATGTCAGAGGATGTCTGCCCATACTCCTGTTAGTAGATTAGATGATGTCAGAGGATGTCAGTCCATACTCCTGTTAGTAGACTAGAGGATGTCAGAGGATGTCAGTCCATACTCCTGTTAGTAGACTAGATGATGTCAGAGGATGTCAGAGGATGTCAGTCCATAATCCTGTGAGTAGACTAGATGATGTCAGAGGATGTCTGCCCGTACTCCTGTTAGTAGACTAGATGATGTCAGAGGATGTCTGTCCATACTCCTGTTAGTAGACTAGATGATGTCAGAGGATGTCAGATGATGTCAATCCATACTCCTGTTAGTAAACTATATGATGTCAGAGGATGTCAGATGATGTCAGTCCATACTCCTGTTAGTAGACTAGATGATGTCAGAGGATGTCAGTCCATACTCCTGTTAGTAGACTAGATGATGTCAGAGGATGTCAGAGGATGTCTGTCCATACTCCTGTTAGTAGACTAGATGATGTCAGAGGATGTCAGATGATGTCAGTCCATACTCCTGTTAGTAGACTAGATGATGTCAGAGAATTTCTGCCCATACTCCTGTTAGTAGTCTAGATGATGTCAGAGGATGTCTGTCCATACTCCTGTTAGTAGACTAGATGATGCCAGATGATGTCAGTCCATACTCCTGTTAGTAGACTAGATGATGTCAGATGATGTCAGTCCATACTCCTGTTAGTAGACTAGATGATGTCAGAGGATGTCTGTCCATACTCCTATTAGTAGACTAGATGATGTCAGAGGATGTCAGATGATGTCTGTCCATACTCCTGTTCGTAGACTAGATAATGTCAGATGATGTCTGTCCATACTCCTGTTAGTAGACTAGATGATGCCAGAGGATGTCAGATGATGTCTGTCCATACTCCTGTTTAGTAGACTAGATGATGTCAGAATGTCAGTCCATACTCCTGTTAGTAGACTAGATGATGTCAGAATGTCAGTCCATACTCCTGTTAGTAGACTAGATGATGTCAGAGGATGCCAGAGGACGTCTGCCCGTACTCCTGTTAGTAGACTAGATGATGTCAGAGGATGTCAAATGATGTCAGTCCATACTCCTGTTAGTAGACTAGATGATGTCAGAGGATGTCTGTCCATACTCCTGTTTAGTAGACTAGATGATGTCAGAATGTCAGTCCATACTCCTGTTAGTAGACTAGATGATGTCAGATGATGTCAGTCCATACTCCTGTTAGTAGACTAGATGATGTCAGAGGATGTCAGTCCATACTCCTGTTAGTAGACTAGAGGATGTCAGATGATGTCTGTCCATACTCCTGTTCGTAGACTAGATAATGTCAGATGATGTCTGTCCATACTCCTGTTAGTAGACTAGATGATGCCAGAGGATGTCAGATGATGTCTGTCCATACTCCTGTTTAGTAGACTAGATGATGTCAGAATGTCAGTCCATACTCCTGTTAGTAGACTAGATGATGTCAGAATGTCAGTCCATACTCCTGTTAGTAGACTAGATGATGTCAGAGGATGCCAGAGGACGTCTGCCCGTACTCCTGTTAGTAGACTAGATGATGTCAGAGGATGTCAAATGATGTCAGTCCATACTCCTGTTAGTAGACTAGATGATGTCAGAGGATGTCTGTCCATACTCCTGTTAGTAGACTAGATGATGTCAGAGGATGTCTGTCCATACTCCTGTTAGTAGACTAGATGATGTCAGATGATGCCAGAGGATGTCTGCCCATACTCCTGTTAGTAGACTAGATGATGTCAGAGGATGTCAGAGGATGTCAGTCCATACTCCTGTTAGTAGACTAGATGATGTCAGAGGATGTCTGTCCATACTCCTGTTAGTAGACTAGATGATGTCAGATGATGTCTGCCCATACTCCTGTTAGTAGACTAGATGATGTCAGAGGATGTCAGAGGATGTCTGTCCATACTCCTGTTAGTAGACTAGATAATGTCAGAGGATGTCTGTCCATACTCCTGTTAGTAGACTAGATGATGTCAGAGGATGTCTGTCCATACTCCTGTTAGTAGACTAGATAATGTCAGAGGATGTCAGAGGATGTCAGTGCATACTCCTGTTCGTAGACTAGATGATGTCAGAGAATGTCTGCCCATACTCCTGTTAGTAGACTAGATGATGTCCGAAGATGTCAGATGATGTCAGTGCATACTCCTGTTCGTAGACTAGATGATGTCAGAGGATGTCTGTCCATACTCCTGTTAGTAGACTAGATGATGTCCGAAGATGTCAGATGATGTCAGTCCATACTCCTGTTTAGTATACTAGATGATGTCAGAGGATGTCTGTCCATACTCCTGTTAGTAGACTAGATGATGTCAGAGGATGTCTGTCCATACTCCTGTTTAGTAGACTAGATGATGTCAGAATGTCAGTCCATACTCCTGTTAGTAGACTAGATGATGTCAGAGGATGTCTGTCCATACTCCTGTTAGTAGACTAGATGATGTCAGAGGATGTCAGATGATGTCTGTCCATGGTCCTATTAGTAGACTAGAAAATGTCAGAGGATGTCTGCCCATAATCCTGTTAGTAGACTAAATAATTTCAGAGGATGTCAGAGGATGTCTGCCCATACTCCTGTTAGTAGACTAGATGATGTCAGAGGATGTCAGAGGATGTCAGTCCATACTCCTGTTAGTAGACTAGATGATGTCAGAGGATGTCAGATGATGTCTGTCCATGGTCCTATTAGTAGACTAGATAATGTCAGAGGATGTCTGCCCATAATCCTGTTAGTAGACTAAATAATTTCAGAGGATGTCAGAGGATGTCTGCCCATACTCCTGTTAGTAGACTAGATGATGTCAGAGGATGTCAGAGGATGTCTGTCCATAATCCTGTTAGTAGACTAGATGATGTCAGAGGATGTCTGTCCATACTCCTGTTAGTAGACTAGATGATGTCAGATGATGCCAGAGGATGTCTGCCCATACTCCTGTTAGTAGACTAGATGATGTCAGAGGATTTCAGATGATGTCTGTCAATACTCCTGTTAGTAGACTAGATGATGTCAGAGGATGTCAGATGATGTCTGTCAATACTCCTGTTAGTAGACTAGATGATGTCAGAGGATGTCTGTCCATACTCCTGTTAGTAGACTAGATGATGTCAGAATGTCAGTCCATACTCCTGTTAGTAGACTAGATGATGTCAGAGGATGTCTGTCCATACTCCTGTTAGTAGACTAGATGATGTCAGAGGATGTCTGTCCATACTCCTGTTAGTAGACTAGATGATGTCAGAGGATGTCAGATGATGTCAGTCCATACTCCTGTTAGTAGACTAGATGATGTCAGAGGATGTCAGATGATGTCTGTCAATACTCCTGTTAGTAGACTAGATGATGTCAGAGGATGTCTGTCCATACTCCTGTTAGTAGACTAGATGATGTCAGAGGATGTCAGTCCATACTCCTGTTAGTAGACTAGATGATGTCAGAGGATGTCAGAGGATGTCTGTCCATACTCCTGTTAGTAGACTAGATGATGCCAGAGGGTGTCTGTTCATCTATGGATATCTCATTACCAACAGTGAAACCTGAGTGATCTTCTATAGTGAAACTACCAGAGTGTTTAATGTTTCTAGCGCTAAAGCTCAGCTGGACACAGTCTCTGTATTTCTAACACCAAATATCGTTAAAACGGAATTAAAAACACTGAAAGATATCGTCTCGTTTGAACCATTTATTATGAAATTTCTAAAGATAGATGTAAACAGTCGTATTTTCATAAAACAGGGTTATAGAGTACTGTAGACACCTTGGGACTGATTTCAGATCAGAATTATTATGACATTACATACAACAAGCAAAAAATAAATAAAAATAAAAGACGAGGAAAACAACAAAGAAACAATAAAAAAACAGGTCCATTTATTTTGTTTTTGCATAAAACAACACATTAAAGATTACCAGGAGTTCCAATTACATAAAAACATATCTTATTTACAGTATAAATGACATTGATGTGGTTATACAGTGGGCTGCAGTGCTGTGAGATCTGGGCCCAGGGAAAGAGCAGTCAACAAGAGTCACATATCATAGTGGTGGGGCTGGGACTGACTGGGACTGACTGGGACTGACTGGGACTGACTGGGACTGACTGGGACTGACTGGGATTGACTGGGACTGACTGGGACTGACTGGGGACTGGCTGGGATTGACTGGGACTGACTGGGACTGACTGGGACTGACTGGGACTGACTGGGATTGACTGGGACTGACTGGGACTGACTGGGACTGACTGGGACTGACTGGGACTGACTGGGATTGACTGGGATTGACTGGGACTGACTGGGACTGACTGGGGACTGGCTGGGATTGACTGGGACTGACTGGGACTGACTGGGGACTGGCTGGGATTGGCTGGGACTGGCTGGGATTGACTGGGACTGGCTGGGATTGACTGGGATGGGCTGGGACTGACTGGGACTGACTGGGACTGGCCTGGACTGACTGGGACTGGCTGCAACTGGCCGGGACTGGCTGGGACTGGCTGGGACTGGCCGGGACTGACGGGGACTGGCCGGGACTGGCTGGGACTGACCGGGACTGACTGGGGCTGACCGGGACTGGCCGGGACTAACTGGGACCGGCCGGGACTGGCTGGGACTGACTGGGACTGGCAGGGACTGACTGGGACTGACTGGGACTGGTCGGGACTGGCCTGGATTGGCTGGGACTGACTGGGACTGGCTGGGACTGGCCGGGACTGACAGGGACTGACTGGGACTGGCCGGGACTGACAGGGACTGACTGGGACTGGCCGGGACTGACAGGGACTGACTGGGACTGGTCGGGACTGGCCTGGATTGGCTGGGACTGACTGGGACTGGCCGCGGCAGGCCTGGGCTGGCATGGATTGTCTGGGACTTCCGGGGCTGAACAGGATTGGCTGGGCCTGGCTGGGACTGGCCGGGCTGGACTGGCTGGGACTGGTTGGGACTGACTGGGACTGGCCTGGATTGGTCCGGGGCTGGCCGGGAGTGGCCGGGTTTGTAAGGGGCTGGCCGGGACTGGCTGGATGGTGATGATGGCATTCTGTGTTTGTTATTATCACACTATGCAGGCTTCCCAAATTGTACCCTTTTCCCTACTAGTGCACTAGTTTGGACCAGTGCCCATTTCCTACATACTGCCCTATAGGTCCTGGTCAAAAGTAGTGCACTATATGTAGAATATGGTACCAAAGTAGTGCACTATACATACAATAAGGTAACAAAGTAGGGCTCTACATATAGAATTGCGTCCCAAAGTAGTACACTATATATAGAATAGGGTGTCAAGTAGTGCACTATATATAGAATAGGGTACCAAGGTAGGGCTCTACATATAGAATTGGGTACCAAAGTAGTGCACTATATATATAGAATAGGGTGCCAAAGTAGTGCACTATATATAGAATAGGGTGTCAAAGTAGTGCACTATATATAGAATAGGGTACCAAGGTAGGGCTCTACATATAGAATTGGGTACCAAAGTACTGCTCTATATATATAGAATAGGGTGCCAAAGTAGTGCACTATATATAGAATAGGATGTCAAT
>NW_025747559.1:0-52592 GCF_021184085.1 Oncorhynchus gorbuscha
AGAGGTATAGAACTATAGACCATTCACTAGAGGTATAGAACTATAGACCATTCACTAGAGGTAATGAAACAATGGGTGGTGGAAGGAATGGTAGGGGGGAGGGGTGGAGTCATAGGATAAGGAATACCTAGGATAGGATAAGTAATCCTTCTCAACCCCCCCCTTTAAGATTTAGATGCACTATTGTAAAGTGACTGTTCTACTGGATGTCATAAGGTGAATGCACCAATTTGTAAGTCGCTCTGGATAAGAGCGTCTGCTAAATGACTTAAATGTAAATGTAAATGAGTCCATGAAGTGGTGGGAGGAGACAAAGGGATGAGTACAGCTTTGGGAATGTTGTTCATGTTTTGTTCCGCCCAACGAGGTGGCTAAACAGGATGTGAGCAGTTCTGAGATGGTTTTATGGGAAGTATGTGCCTCTTGGTTACTGGGGAATAGATGCTTTATAATAGGCTGTGTATTTCCGTGTAAGGTTGGGCCCTGACACGGCATCATCGGACTGAGCTTGTCGTCATTGCAGGCAATCTCAACGCTGTGCGTTACAGGGAAGACATCCTCCTCCCTCACGTGGTACCCTTCCTGCAGGCTCATCATGACATGAGCCTCCAGCAAGACAATGCCACAAGCTATACTGCTCGTTCTGTGCGTTATTTCCTGCAAGATAGGAATGTCAGTGATCTGCCATGGCCAGCGAAGAGCCCGTATCTCAATCCCATTGAGCACTTCTGGGACCTGTTGGATAGGAAGGTGAGGGCTCGGGCCATTCCCCCCTGAAATGTCCAGGAACTTGCAGGTGCCTTAGTGGAAGAGTGGGGTAACACCTCACAGAGAGAACTGGCAAATCTGGTGCAGTCCATGAGGAGGAGATGCACTGCAGTAATTAATGCAGCTGGTGGCCACATCAGATACTGATTGTTACTTTTAATTTTAACCCCACCTTTGTTCAGGGACACATTATTCCATTTCTGTTAGTCACATGTCTGTGGAACTTGTTCAGTTTGTCTCAGTTGCCTATTCTTGTTATGTTCAAACAAATATTGAAAATAAACGCAGTTGACAGCAAGAGGATGTTTTTTTTTGTTGCTGAGTTTACTCAACTAAAATAATAACGCAACATGTAAAAGTGTTGTTCCCATGTTTCAAGAGATGAAAAAACTTGTTTACATCCCTGTTAGTGAGCATTTCTCCTTTTTCAAGAAATTCCATCTACCTGACAGGTGTGGCATATCAAGAAGCTGATTAAATAGCATGCCCGATTACACAGGTGCACCTTGTGCTGAGGACAATAAAAGGCCACTTTAAAATGTGCAGTTTTGTCACACAAAACAATGCCACAAATGTCTCAAGTTTTGAGGCAGCGTGCAAATGGCATGCTGACTGCAGGAATGTCCACCAGAGCAGTTGCCAGATAATTGAATGTTAATTTCTCTACCATAAGCCGCCTCCAAAGTTGTTTTTGAGAAATTGGCAGAACGGCTAACTGTGTAATCGGCATCACAACCACAGACCACGTGTAACCATGCCAACCCAGGACCTCCACATCCAGCTTCGTCACCTGCGAGGGTGAGGAAGGAGGGAGAGAGGGGGGGGATGTACTCTATGGACCATTCACTACAGGTAAAGATCTATAGACCATTCACTAGAGGTTTAGTGTGGAGAACTATAATCATGCTGCTCTATCTGACAGTATAGAGAACTATAATCATGCTGCTCTATCTGACAGTATAGAGAACTATAATCATGCTGCTCTATCTGACAGTATAGAGAACTATAATCATGCTGCTCTATCTAACAGTATAGAGAACTATAATCATGCTGCTCTATAAGTCTTAAATGCCTTGAATTAATCATCACCTGAGAAAGCTTTGTCCATTCCGTTGTTTGGCTTTGAAACAACGTCCACAATGACCATGTTTCGCACTCAGGAGGACCTGATGGAGGGACAATAGAGCCCTGGGTACCAGACCATTAGGACATGATGGAGGGACAATAGAGCCCTGGGTACCAGGACATTAGGACATGATGGGGGGACAATAGAGCCCTGGGTACCAGGACATTAGGACATGAAGAAGGGACAATAGAGCCCTGAGTACCAGACCTTTAGGACCTGATGTGGGCTATACTCAGCCTTGTCTCAGGGTAGTAAGATAGTGGTCTGTTGATATCCCTCCAGTGGTGTTTGGGCTGTGGGCATCCTGCCTGGTTGGCCCTGTCAGGAGGTAACTTTAGATGGGGCTCTGAACCCCCCTGTCTCAGTTAAGGCCAGTCTGTCTGATCTGGGGTGTTGAACCCTACTATTAAATCTCTATCTGGTACAGCCAGAAGAGGACTGGCCCCCGCTCAGAGCCTGGTTCCTCTGGTCTACCCAGTACAGCCAGAAGAGGACTGGCCCACCCTCAGAGCCTGGTTCCTCTGGTCTACCCAGTACAGCCAGAAGAGGACTGGCCCACCCTCAGAGCCTGGTTCCTCTGGTCTACCCAGTACAGCCAGAAGAGGACTGGCCACCCCGCATAGCCTGGTTCCTCTCTAGTTTTCTTTCCTAGGTTCTGGCCTTTCTAGGGAGGTTTTTCCTAGCCACTGTGTTCTACAGCTGCATTGCTTGCTGTTTGGGGTTTTTAGTCTGGATTTCTGTACAGCACTTTGTGACATCAGCTGATGTAAGAAGGGCTTTATGAATAAATGTGATTGATCTCACTTTGTATTCGTTGTTTGTTTTCAGCTGGGTTTGAACAAACATCATAACACTGAGGGTGTGGTTAAGGTAGTTTAAGAGTCACTTTTTGACTTTGGTTAGTCGTTTTGCAGGTCTTGTAGTTGGATACATTTTTTTGAAAAGCATGATTGACGCTCGTGAATGGCAGGCGAAAAACGAGTCCAGCAAGTTAGAAAAAAATTCCAAGTCTAGTTTTCCGTCATCGTACAAAACCCCCTCTGCCCAGGAGTTGCTCATCTTTAGTTCTCAGAAAGAGAGGAGTTATTTGTGCATATTTTCTCATCTGAGTAGTCTACAGGTCCTAGCAGACACAACGTCTCTGATATTCTCAGGTAAGAAGCAGCTTCGGTGAATTTGATTGTCATGATTGCTTGTTCAAATTGTATATACATTTTTCTTCCTATTTCAAGACCTTAGTGGTCTTAGACCTAACTATGCAACTGAAAGCTGCTACATCTGTTATTAATGGGATGCTATAGGTATAAACCCATAGATGTAGGTTAACTGTTGCCATCTGTATAAACCTATAGATGTAGGTTAACTGTTGCCATCTGTTATTAATGGGATGTTATAGGTATAAACCTATAGATGTAGGTTAACTGTTGCCATCTGTTATTAACAGGATGCTATAGGTATAAACCCATAGATGTAGGTTAACTGCCTGTTCAGGGGCAGAACGACAGACCTTGTCAGCTCGGGGGTTTGAACTCACAACCTTCCGGTTACTAGTCCAACGCTCTAACCACTAGGCTACCCTGCCACTACCACACTACATCAATGAGTTTTTTGGCTGGTTAGGATTTACACCTTTAAAGCCCTTCTCTACACCTTCAGAAGATGGGGTCGTCCTTCACAAGCTGACAAGAACTGTTGGCTAGTCTGGTAATTACAAGGCTAGAGAAAGGGGATAACGTTTGTTGAAGGAATTGTGTGAACTTTTGCACTAGAGAGGGCCACCGTTGTTTTGGTCAAAGTAACTACCTTTTGGGAACATCCAGTCAGTCTTTGATAGTTTGACAATGTTGTAAAACAATTAAAATACTTGATTACTGGTAACCTTAGCAACACTTATTTTTTCTTCCTGGCTCCCGAGTGACGCGGCGGTCTAAGGCTCAGCAGCTTGAGGCGTCACTACAGACACCCTGGTTCGAATCCAGGCTGTATGACAACCGGTCGTGATTGGGAGTCCCATAGGGCGGCGAACAATTGGCCCGGCGTCGTCAGGGCTTGGCCGGTTTTGTAAATAATAATGATAATAAGAATAAGAATAAGAATAATTATTAAAAAAAATAAAAAAAATGATGATAATGACAATAATGATGATAATAAAGATAATAAAGATAATAATAATGATAATAATAAATAATAATAATAATGATAATAATAATAATAATGATAATAATAATAAATAATAATAATAATAATATGATAATAATGGTAATAATAATGATAATAATAATAATGATAATAATAATAATAATAATGATAATAATATTATATTAATAAATAATAATAATAATAATAATAATGATAATAATAATGATGATAATAATAATAATAATAATGATAATAATAATAATAATAATGATAATAATAATAATGATAATAATAATGATATTAACAACGATGATAATAAAATAATGATACTAATAAAAATTATGATGATAATGAGAATAATAATGATAATAACAATAATAACACCGATAATGATAATGATAATCATAATCATAATAATGTGATCATGATAATGTGATAATGATAATAACAATAATAATTACACATAATGATAATTATACAGTAATGTACAGCAATACAGTATTCTACAGTGAAAGCAGAGCAGAGGGCTGAAGACATTAGAAGCAGGCTGATAAACACAGAGGGGATACTGTTAATACAACTGTAGGTATTATAGGACTGCTGTTTGAAAATCAAGTAACATCATATGATTTTGTAATATGGACTAATATCTAATTAATGTTGGTCAATGACATCATCCTTCAACAGCGGTTAACGGAAGATCTAACGGGGTTCATGTCTGATTGATGTTGTGTGGTTCACCTCAACAGAGACCTAAAAGGACATGGATATGAAGCCTCTGATGATTCTCCTCCTGCTAGCAGGTAATACACTGTGTTTGTGTTTGTGTGTGTTCCTTAGTGGTTAACCTTTCATTAGGATAAAAATGTTATATATCTCATGAGTGGATGCAGAGACACATTCTAAAACTATAGCTAGAAAAAAGGGTTATGTCTTTATCAGATAGATGTTAATATCATATCCCCGTTGTTGCAGTACACTTCCTGTACAGCAGGAAATGCAGAATTGTGTATTAAAGGTTGAAAACATTTCTGATTTTAAAATGTCAGACTTAATGTTGTCAACACCAATACTCCTGCCACAGCTGTCACCACCACCGCCCCTGCAGCAGCTCAAAACACCACCACCACCGCAGCCCCTGCGGCTGTCACCACCACCACCGCCGCCCCTGCAGCTGTCACCACCACCACCGCCGCCCCTGCAGCTGTCACCACTACCACCCCTGCAGCTGTCACCACCACCACCACCACCGTACCCGCCCCTGCAGCTGTCACCACCACCACCCCTGCAGCTGTCACCACCACCACCGCCGCCCCTGCAGCTGTCACCACCACCACCGCAGCCCCTGCAGCTGTCACCACCACCACCGCCGCCCCTGCAGCTGTCACCACCACCACCGCAGCCCCTGCAGCTGTCACCACCACCACCGCAGCCCCTGCTGCTGTCACCACCACCACCGCAGCCCCTGCTGCTGTCACCACCACCACCGCAGCCCCTGCAGCTGTCACCACCACCACCGCCCCTGCAGCTGTCACCACCACCACCACCCCCGCAGCCCCTGCTGTCACCACCACCACCGCAGCCCCTGCGGCTGTCACCACCACCACCACCGCCCCCTGCAGCAGCTGTCACCACCACCACCGCAGCCCCTGCGGCTGTCACCACCACCACCGCAGCCCCTGCGGCTGTCACCACCACCACCGCAGCCCCTGCAGCTGTCACCACCACCACCGCAGCCCCTGCAGCTGTCACCACCACCACCGCTGCCCCTGCAGCTGTCACCACCACCACCGCCGCCCCTGCAGCTGTCACCACCACCGCACCTGCAGCTGTCACCACTACCACCCCCAGCTGTCACCACCACCACCACCACCACCGCCCCTGCAGCTGTCACCACCACCACCGCCGCCCCTGCAGCTGTCACCACTACCACCCCTGCAGCTGTCACCACCACCACCACCACCGCCACCCCTGCAGCTGTCACCACCACCACCCCTGCATGTCACCACCACCACCCAGCCCAGCAGCTGTCACCACCACCACCCCTGCAGCTGTCACCACCACCACCGCAGCAGCCCTGCAGCTGTCACCACCACCACCAGCGCCCCTGCTGTCACCACCACCACCGCAGCCCCTGCGGCTGTCACCACCACCACCGCAGCCCCTGCGGCTGTCACCACCACCACCGCAGCCCCTGCAGCTGTCACCACCACCACCGCAGCCCCTGCTGCTGTCACCACCACCACCGCTGCCCCTGCGGCTGTCACCACCACCACCGCCGCCCCTGCAGCTGTCACCACCACCACCGCAGCTCCTGCAGCTGTCACCACTACCACCCCTGCAGCTGTCACCACCACCACCACCACCGCCGCCCCTGCAGCTGTCACCACCACCACCGCCGCCCCTGCAGCTGTCACCACTACCACCCCTGCAGCTGTCACCACCACCACCACCACCGCCACCCCTGCAGCTGTCACCACCACCACCCCTGCAGATGTCACCACCACCACCGCAGCCCCTGCAGCTGTCACCACCACCACCCCTGCAGCTGTCACCACCACCACTGCCGCCCCTGCAGCTGTCACCACCACCACCGCCGCCCCTGCAGCTGTCACCACCACCACCGCAGCCCCTGCTGCTGTCACCACCACCCTGCAGCCCCTGCTGTCACCACCACCACCGCAGCCCCTGCTGCTGTCACCACCACCACCGCAGCCCCTGCAGCTGTCACCACCACCACCGCCGCCCCCTAGCAGCTGTCACCACCACCACCGCCACCCCTGCGGCTGTCACCACCACCACCGCAGCCCCTGCGGCTGTCACCACCACCACCGCAGCCCCTGCGGCTGTCACCACCACCACCGCCGCCCCTGCGGCTGTCACCACCACCACCGCAGCCCCTGCTGCAGCTGTCACCACCACCACCGCAGCCCCTGCGGCTGTCACCACCACCAGCCCCTGCAGCTGTCACCACCACCACCCCTGCAGCTGTCACCACCACCACCGCCGCCCCTGCAGCTGTCACCACCACCACCGCCCCTGCAGCTGTCACCACCACCACCCACTGCTGCTGTCACCACCACCACCCTGCCCCTGCAGCTGTCACCACCACCACCGCCGCCCCTAGCAGCTGTCACCACCACCACCGCCGCCCCTGCAGCTGTCACCACCACCAGCCCCTGTGGCTGTCACCACCACCACCCAGCCCCTGTGGCTGTCACCACCACCACCGCAGCCCCTGCAGCTGTCACCACCACCACCGCAGCCCCTGCGGCTGTCACCACCACCACCGCAGCCCCTGCAGCTGTCACCACCACCACCGCAGCCCCTGCAGCTGTCACCACCACCACCCCTGCAGCTGTCACCACCACCACCGCCGCCCCTGCAGCTGTCACCACCACCACCGCCGCCCCTGCAGCTGTCACCACCACCACCGCAGCCCCTGCTGCTGTCACCACCACCACCGCAGCCCCTGCACCACCACCACCGCAGCCCCTGCTGCTGTCACCACCACCACCGCAGCCCCTGCAGCTGTCACCACCACCGCAGCCCCGCGGCTGTCACCCACCACCGCCCCCCAGCAGCTGTCACCACCACCACCACCACCGCAGCCCCTGCAGCAGCTGTCACCACCACCACCGCAGCCCCTGCAGCTGTCACCACCACCACCCCTGCACCGCCGCCCCTGCAGCTGTCACCACCACCACCGCCGCCCTCTGCAGCTGTCACCACCACCACCGCAGCCCCTGCAGCTGTCACCACCACCACCGCAGCCCCTGCGGCTGTCACCACCACCACCGCCGCCCCTGCGGCTGTCACCACCACCACCGCAGCCCCTGCGGCTGTCACCACCACCCACTGCTGTCACCACCACCAGCCCCTGCCCCTGCAGCTGTCACCACCACCACCGCAGCCCCTGCAGCTGTCACCACCACCACCCCTGCAGCTGTCACCACCACCACCGCCGCCCCTGCAGCTGTCACCACCACCACCGCCGCCCTGCAGCTGTCACCACCACCACCGCCCCCCTGCAGCTGTCACCACCACCACCGCAGCCCTGCAGCTGTCACCACCACCACCGCAGCCCCTGCGGCTGTCACCACCACCACCGCAGCCCCTGCGGCTGTCACCACCACCACCGCAGCCCCTGCAGCTGTCACCACCACCACCGCAGCCCCTGCGGCTGTCACCACCACCACCGCAGCCCCTGCAGGCTGTCACCACCACCACCGCAGCCCCTGCGGCTGTCACCACCACCACCGCAGCCCCTGCGGCTGTCACCACCACCACCGCAGCCCCTGCTGCTGTCACCACCACCACCGCTGCCCCTGCGGCTGTCACCACCACCACCGCTGCCCCTGCAGCTGTCACCACCACCACCGCAGCCCCTGCAGCTGTCACCACACCACTGTCACCACCACCACCACCACCGCCGCCCCTGCAGCTGTCACCACCACCACCACCGCCCCTGCAGCTGTCACCACACCACCCCCACCACCACCACCACCACCTGCAGCAGCTGTCACCACCACCACCCCTGCAGCTGTCACCACCACCACCAGCCCCTGCAGCTGTCACCACCACCCCTGCAGCTGTCACCACCACCACCGCCGCCCCTGCAGCTGTCACCACCACCACCGCCGCCCCTGCAGCTGTCACCACCACCACCGCAGCCCCTGCTGCTGTCACCACCACCACCGCAGCCCCTGCTGCTGTCACCACCACCACCGCAGCCCCTGCTGCTGTCACCACCACCACCGCAGCCCCTGCAGCTGTCACCACCACCACCGCGCCCCTAGCAGCTGTCACCACCACCACCGCCACCCCTGCGGCTGTCACCACCACCACCGCCGCCCCTGCGGCTGTCACCACCACCACCGCAGCCCCTGCGGCTGTCACCACCACCACCGCAGCCCCTGCGGCTGTCACCACCACCACCGCACGGCTGTCACCACCACCACCGCAGCCCCTGCGGCTGTCACCACCACCACCGCAGCCCCTGCAGCTGTCACCACCAGCCCCTGCAGCTGTCACCACCACCACCGCAGCCCCTGCAGCTGTCACCACCACCACCGCCTGCCCCTGCAGCTGTCACCACCACCACCGCCGCCCCTGCAGCTGTCACCACCACCACCGCAGCCCCTGCTGCTGTCACCACCACCACCGCTGCCCCTGCGGCTGTCACCACCACCACCGCCGCCCCTGTAGCAGCTGTCACCACCACCACCGCCGCCCCTGCAGCTGTCACCACCACCACCGCAGCCCCTGTGGCTGTCACCACCACCACCGCAGCCCCTGCGGCTGTCACCACCACCACCGCAGCCCCTGCGGCTGTCACCACCACCACCGCAGCCCCTGCAGCTGTCACCACCACCACCGCAGCCCCTGCAGCTGTCACCACCACCGCAGCCCCTGCAGCTGTCACCACCACCACCCCTGCTGTCACCACCACCACCGCCGCCCCTGCAGCTGTCACCACCACCACCGCCGCCCCTGCAGCTGTCACCACCACCACCGCAGCCCCTGGCTGTCACCACCACCACCGCAGCCCCCTGCTGTCACCACCACCACCGCAGCCCCTGCTGCTGTCACCACCACCACCGCAGCCCCTGCAGCTGTCACCACCACCACCGCAGCCCCTGCGGCTGTCACCACCACCACCGCCGCCCCTGCAGCTGTCACCACCACCACCGCAGCCCCTGCGGCTGTCACCACCACCACCGCAGCCCCTGCAGCTGTCACCACCACCACCGCAGCCCCTGCAGCTGTCACCACCACCACCCCTGCAGCTGTCACCACCACCACCGCCGCCCTGCAGCTGTCACCACCACCACCGCCGCCCTGCAGCTGTCACCACCACCACCGCCGCCCCTGCAGCTGTCACCACCACCACCGCAGCCCTGCAGCTGTCACCACCACCACCGCAGCCCCTGCGGCTGTCACCACCACCACCGCAGCCCCTGCGGCTGTCACCACCACCACCGCAGCCCCTGCGGCTGTCACCACCACCACCGCAGCCCCTGCGGCTGTCACCACCACCACCGCAGCCCCTGTGGCTGTCACCACCACCACCGCAGCCCCTGCGGCTGTCACCACCACCACCGCAGCCCCTGCGGCTGTCACCACCACCACCGCAGCCCCTGCAGCTGTCACCACCACCGCAGCTCCTGCAGCTGTCACCACCACCACCGCCGCCCCTGCGGCTGTCACCACCACCACCGCCCCTGCAGCTGTCACCACCACCACCGCAGCCCCTGCAGCTGTCACCACCACCACCGCAGCCCCCAGCTGTCATCACCACCACCCTGCAGCTGTCACCACCACCACCGCCGCCCCTGCAGCTGTCACCACCACCACCGCAGCCCCTGCAGCTGTCACCACCACCGCAGCCCCTGCAGCTGTCACCACCACCACCGCAGCCCCTGCAGCTGTCACCACCACCACCGCCGCCCCTGCAGCTGTCACCACCACCGCAGCCCCTGCAGCTGTCACCACCACCACCGCAGCCCCTGCAGCTGTCACCACCACCACCGCCACCCCTGCAGCTGTCACCACCACCACCGCCGCCCCTGCAGCTGTCACCACCACCCAGCCCCTGCGGCAGCTGTCACCACCACCAGCCCTGCAGCTGTCACCACCACCACCGCAGCCCCTGCAGCTGTCACCACCACCACCCCTGCAGCTGTCACCACCACCGCCCCTGCAGCTGTCACCACCACCACCGCAGCCCCTGCTGCTGTCACCACCACCACCGCAGCCCCTGCAGCTGTCACCACCACCACCGCAGCCCCTGCAGCTGTCACCACCACCACCGCAGCCCTGCAGCTGTCACCACCACCACCCCTGCAGCTGTCACCACCACCACCGCCGCCCCTGCAGCTGTCACCACCACCACCGCAGCCCCTGCTGCTGTCACCACCACCACCGCAGCCCCTGCAGCTGTCACCACCACCACCGCAGCCCTGCAGCTGTCACCACCACCACCGCTGCCCCTGCAGCTGTCACCACCACCACCGCAGCCCCTGCAGCTGTCACCACCACCACCGCAGCCCCTGCAGCTGTCACCACCACCACCGCAGCCCCTGCAGCTGTCACCACCACCACCGCAGCCCCTGCAGCTGTCACCACCACCACCGCCGCCCCTGCAGCTGTCACCACCACCACCGCCGCCCCTGCAGCTGTCACCACCACCACCGCAGCCCCTGCAGCTGTCACCACCACCACCGCAGCCCCTGCTGCTGTCACCACCACCACCGCAGCCCCTGCAGCTGTCACCACCACCACCGCAGCCCCTGCAGCTGTCACCACCACCACCGCAGCCCCTGCAGCTGTCACCACCACCACCGCAGCCCCTGCAGCTGTCACCACCACCACCCGCCCCTGCAGCTGTCACCACCACCACCGCCCCTGCAGCTGTCACCACCACCACCGCAGCCCCTGCAGCTGTCACCACCACCACCGCAGCCCCAGCCTGTCACCACCACCACCCCTGCAGCTGTCACCACCACCGCCGCCCCTGCAGCTGTCACCACCACCACCGCAGCCCCTGCTGCTGTCACCACCACCACCGCAGCCCCTGCAGCTGTCACCACCACCACCGCAGCCCCTGCAGCTGTCACCACCACCACCGCCGCCCCTGCAGCTGTCACCACCACCACCGCCACCCCTGCGGCTGTCACCACCACCACCGCAGCCCTGCAGCTGTCACCACCACCACCGCAGCCCCTGCAGCTGTCACCACCACCACCGCTGCCCCTGCGGCTGTCACCACCACCACCGCAGCCCCTGCGGCTGTCACCACCACCACCGCAGCCCCTGCGGCTGTCACCACCACCACCGCAGCCCCTGCCCTGTCACCACCACCACCCCTGCAGCTGTCACCACCACCACCGCCGCCCCTGCAGCTGTCACCACCACCACCGCAGCCCCTGCAGCTGTCACCACCACCACCGCAGCCCCTGCAGCTGTCACCACCACCACCGCCCCTGCGGCTGTCACCACCACCGCCCCTGCAGGCTGTCACCACCACCACCGCAGCCCCTGCAGCTGTCACCACCACCACCGCAGCCCCTGCAGCTGTCACCACCACCACCCCTGCCGCACCGCCGCCCCTGCAGCTGTCACCACCACCACCGCAGCCCTGCTGCTGTCACCACCACCACCGCAGCCCCTGCAGCTGTCACCACCACCACCGCAGCCCCTGCAGCTGTCACCACCACCACCGCAGCCCCTGCGGCTGTCACCACCACCACCGCCGCCCCTGCGGCTGTCACCACCACCACCGCAGCCCCTGCGGCTGTCACCACCACCACCGCAGCCCCTGCGGCTGTCACCACCACCACCCCTGCAGCTGTCACCACCACCACCGCCGCCCCTGCAGCTGTCACCACCACCACCGCAGCCCCTGCTGCTGTCACCACCACCACCGCAGCCCCTGCAGCTGTCACCACCACCACCGCAGCCCCTGCGGCTGTCACCACCACCACCGCAGCCCCTGCTGCTGTCACCACCACCACCGCAGCCCCTGCAGCTGTCACCACCACCACCGCAGCCCCTGCAGCTGTCACCACCACCACCGCCGCCCCTGCTGCTGTCACCACCACCACCCAGCCCTGCAGCTGTCACCACCACCACCGCAGCCCTGCAGCTGTCACCACCACCACCGCCGCCCCTGCAGCTGTCACCACCACCACCGCAGCCCCTGCAGCTGTCACCACCACCACCGCAGCCCCTGCAGCTGTCACCACCACCACCCAGCCCCTGCAGCTGTCACCACCACCACCGCAGCCCCTGCAGCTGTCACCACCACCACCGCCGCCCCTGCAGCTGTCACCACCACCACCGCCGCCCCTGCCCTGCAGCTGTCACCACCACCACCGCCCCCCTGCAGCTGTCACCACCACCACCCGCCCCTGCAGCTGTCACCACCACCACCGCAGCCCCTGCAGCTGTCACCACCACCACCGCAGCCCCTGCAGCTGTCACCACCACCACCGTCACCACCACCAGCCCCTGCAGCTGTCACCACCACCACCGCAGCCCCTGCTGCTGTCACCACCACCACCGCAGCCCCTGCAGCTGTCACCACCACCACCGCAGCCCCTGCAGCTGTCACCACCACCACCGCCGCCCCTGCGGCTGTCACCACCACCACCGCCGCCCCTGCGGCTGTCACCACCACCACCGCAGCCCCTGCAGCTGTCACCACCACCACCGCAGCCCCTGCAGCTGTCACCACCACCACCCCCAGCAGCTGTCACCACCACCACCGCAGCCCTGCAGCTGTCACCACCACCACCGCCGCCCCTGCAGCTGTCACCACCACCACCGCAGCCCCTGCAGCTGTCACCACCACCACCGCCACTGCGGCTGTCACCACCACCACCGCAGCCCCTGCTGCTGTCACCACCACCACCGCAGCCCCTGCAGCTGTCACCACCACCACCGCAGCCCCTGCAGCTGTCACCACCACCACCGCAGCCCCTGCAGCTGTCACCACCACCACCGCAGCCCCTGCAGCTGTCACCACCACCACCGCAGCCCCTGCGGCTGTCACCACCACCACCGCAGCCCCTGCGGCTGTCACCACCACCACCGCAGCCCCTGCAGCTGTCACCACCACCACCGCAGCCCCTGCTGCTGTCACCACCACCACCGCAGCTCCTGCAGCTGTCACCACCACCACCGCCGCCCCTGCAGCTGTCACCACCACCACCGCAGCCCCTGCAGCTGTCAGCCCCTGCTGCTGTCACCACCACCACCGCAGCCCCTGCAGCTGTCACCACCACCACCGCAGCCCCTGCAGCTGTCACCACCACCACCGCCGCCCCTGCAGCTGTCACCACCACCACCGCCGCCCCTGCAGCTGTCACCACCACCACCGCAGCCCCTGCAGCTGTCACCACCACCACCGCAGCCCCTGCAGCTGTCACCACCACCACCGCTGTCACCACCACCACCGCAGCCCCTGCAGCTGTCACCACCACCACCCACCTGCAGCTGTCACCACCACCACCCCTGCAGCTGTCACCACCACCACCGCCGCCCCTGCAGCTGTCACCACCACCACCGCAGCCCCTGCTGCTGTCACCACCACCACCGCAGCCCCTGCAGCTGTCACCACCACCACCGCAGCCCCTGCAGCTGTCACCACCACCACCGCAGCCCCAGCTGCTGTCACCACCACCACCGCCCCCTGCAGCTGTCACCACCACCACCGCAGCCCCTGCAGCTGTCACCACCACCACCGCCAGCCCCTGCTGCTGTCACCACCACCACCGCAGCCCCTGCAGCTGTCACCACCACCACCGCAGCCCTGCAGCTGTCACCACCACCACCGCCGCCCCTGCAGCTGTCACCACCACCACCGCAGCCCCTGCAGCTGTCACCACCACCACCGCAGCCCCTGCAGCTGTCACCACCACCACCGCAGCCCCTGCAGCTGTCACCACCACCACCGCAGCCCTGCAGCTGTCACCACCACCACCGCGCCCCTGCAGCTGTCACCACCACCACCGCAGCCCCTGCAGCTGTCACCACCACCACCGCAGCCCCTGCAGCTGTCACCACCACCACCGCAGCCCCTGCAGCTGTCACCACCACCGCCCCTGCAGCTGTCACCACCACCACCGCAGCCCCTGCAGCTGTCACCACCACCACCGCAGCCCCTGCGGCTGTCACCACCACCACCGCAGCCCCTGCAGCTGTCACCACCACCACCCAGCCCCTGCAGCTGTCACCACCACCACCGCAGCCCCTGCGGCTGTCACCACCACCACCACCAGCCCCTGCAGCACACCACCACCGCCCCTGCAGCTGTCACCACCACCACCGCCGCCCCTGCAGCTGTCACCACCACCACCGCAGCCCCTGCAGCTGTCACCACCACCACCGCAGCCCCTGCTGCTGTCACCACCACCACCGCAGCCCCTGCAGCTGTCACCACCACCACCGCCGCCCCTGCAGCTGTCACCACCACCACCGCCAGCCCCTGCGGCTGTCACCACCACCACCGCAGCCCCTGCGGCTGTCACCACCACCACCGCAGCCCCTGCAGCTGTCACCACCACCACCGCCGCCCCTGCAGCTGTCACCACCACCACCGCAGCCCCTCCAGCTGTCACCACCACCACCGCAGCCCCTGCTGCTGTCACCACCACCACCGCAGCCCCTGCAGCTGTCACCACCACCACCGCAGCTGCCCCTGCAGCTGTCACCACCACCACCGCCGCCCCTGCAGCTGTCACCACCACCACCGCCGCCCCTGCAGCTGTCACCACCACCACCGCAGCCCCTGCTGCTGTCACCACCACCACCGCTGCCCCTGCGGCTGTCACCACCACCACCGCCGCCCCTGTAGCAGCTGTCACCACCACCACCGCCGCCCCTGCAGCTGTCACCACCACCACCGCAGCCCCTGTGGCTGTCACCACCACCACCGCAGCCCCTGCGGCTGTCACCACCACCACCGCAGCCCCTGCGGCTGTCACCACCACCACCGCAGCCCCTGCGGCTGTCACCACCACCACCGCAGCCCCTGCGGCTGTCACCACCACCACCGCAGCCCCTGCAGCTGTCACCACCACCACCCCTGCAGCTGTCACCACCACCACCGCCGCCCCTGCAGCTGTCACCACCACCACCGCCGCCCCTGCAGCTGTCACCACCACCACCGCAGCCCCTGCTGCTGTCACCACCACCACCGCAGCCCCTGCTGCTGTCACCACCACCACCGCAGCCCCTGCTGCTGTCACCACCACCACCGCAGCCCCTGCAGCTGTCACCACCACCACCGCAGCCCCTGCGGCTGTCACCACCACCACCGCCGCCCCAGCGGCTGTCACCACCACCACCGCAGCCCCTGCGGCTGTCACAACCACCACCGCAGCCCCTGCGGCTGTCACCACCACCACCGCAGCCCCTGCAGCTGTCACCACCACCACCCCCCTGCAGCTGTCACCACCACCACCGCAGCCCCTGCAGCTGTCACCACCACCACCGCCGCCCCTGCAGCTGTCACCACCACCACCGCCGCCCCTGCAGCTGTCACCACCACCGCACCGCAGCACCACCTGCAGCTGTCACCACCACCACCGCAGCCCCTGCGGCTGTCACCACCACCACCGCAGCCCCTGCGGCTGTCACCACCACCACCGCAGCCCCTGCGGCTGTCACCACCACCACCGCAGCCCCTGCGGCTGTCACCACCACCACCCCTGCGGCTGTCACCACCACCACCGCAGCCCCTGCAGCTGTCACCACCACCACCGCAGCCCCTGCGGCTGTCACCACCACCACCGCAGCTGCTGTCACCACCACCACCGCAGCCCTGCAGCTGTCACCACCACCACCGCAGCCCTGCAGCTGTCACCACCACCACCGCCGCCCCTGCGGCTGTCACCACCACCACCGCAGCCCCTGCAGCTGTCACCACCACCACCGCAGCCCCTGCAGCTGTCATCACCACCACCCCTGCAGCTGTCACCACCACCACCGCCGCCCCTGCAGCTGTCACCACCACCACCGCAGCCCCTGCTGCTGTCACCACCACCACCGCAGCCCCTGCAGCTGTCACCACCACCACCGCAGCCCCTGCAGCTGTCACCACCACCACCGCCGCCCCTGCAGCTGTCACCACCACCACCGCAGCCCCTGCTGCTGTCACCACCACCACCGCAGCCCCTGCAGCTGTCACCACCACCACCGCCGCCCCTGCGGCTGTCACCACCACCACCGCCGCCCCTGCGGCTGTCACCACCACCACCGCAGCCCCTGCGGCTGTCACCACCACCAGCCCTGCAGCTGTCACCACCACCACCGCAGCCCCTGCGGCTGTCACCACCACCAGCCCTGCAGCTGTCACCACCACCACCGCTGCCCCTGCAGCTGTCACCACCACCACCGCAGCCCCTGCTGCTGTCACCACCACCACCGCAGCCCCTGCAGCTGTCACCACCACCACCGCAGCCCCTGCAGCTGTCACCACCACCACCGCAGCCCCTGCAGCTGTCACCACCACCACCCCTGCAGCTGTCACCACCACCACCGCCGCCCCTGCAGCTGTCACCACCACCACCGCAGCCCCTGCTGCTGTCACCACCACCACCGCAGCCCCTGCAGCTGTCACCACCACCACCGCAGCTCCTGCAGCTGTCACCACCACCACCGCCGCCCCTGCAGCTGTCACCACCACCACCGCAGCCCCTGCAGCTGTCACCACCACCACCGCAGCCCCTGCTGCTGTCACCACCACCACCGCAGCCCCTGCAGCTGTCACCACCACCACCGCACTGCAGCTGTCACCACCACCACCGCCCCTGCAGCTGTCACCACCACCACCGCCGCCCCTGCAGCTGTCACCACCACCACCGCAGCCCCTGCAGCTGTCACCACCACCACCGCAGCCCCTGCAGCTGTCACCACCACCACCGCAGCCCCTGCAGCTGTCACCACCACCACCGCCGCCACTGCGGCTGTCACCACCACCACCGCAGCCCCTGCTGCTGTCACCACCACCACCGCAGCCCCTGCAGCTGTCACCACCACCACCGCCCCCCCTGCGGCTGTCACCACCACCACCGCCCCTGCGGCTGTCACCACCACCACCGCAGCCCCTGCAGCTGTCACCACCACCACCGCAGCCCCTGCAGCTGTCATCACCACCACCCCTGCAGCTGTCACCACCACCACCGCCGCCCCTGCAGCTGTCACCACCACCACCGCAGCCCCTGCTGCTGTCACCACCACCACCGCAGCCCCTGCAGCTGTCACCACCACCACCGCAGCCCCTGCAGCTGTCACCACCACCACCGCCGCCCCTGCGGCTGTCACCACCACCACCACCGCCACTGCCCTGTCACCACCACCACCGCAGCCCCTGCTGCTGTCACCACCACCACCGCAGCCCCTGCAGCTGTCACCACCACCACCGCGCCCCTGCAGCTGTCACCACCACCACCGCCGCCCCTGCAGCTGTCACCACCACCACCGCAGCCCCTGCAGCTGTCACCACCACCACCGCAGCCCCTGCGGCTGTCACCACCACCACCCCTGCAGCTGTCACCACCACCACCGCCGCCCCTGCAGCTGTCACCACCACCACCGCAGCCCCTGCTGCTGTCACCACCACCACCGCAGCTCCTGCAGCTGTCACCACCACCACCGCCGCCCCTGCGGCTGTCACCACCACCGCCGCCCCTGCGGCTGTCACCACCACCACCGCAGCCCCTGCAGCTGTCACCACCACCACCGCAGCCCCTGCAGCTGTCATCACCACCACCCCTGCAGCTGTCACCACCACCACCGCCGCCCCTGCAGCTGTCACCACCACCACCGCAGCCCCTGCTGCTGTCACCACCACCGCAGCCCCTGCAGCTGTCACCACCACCACCGCAGCCCCTGCAGCTGTCACCACCACCACCGCAGCCCCTGCAGCTGTCACCACCACCACCGCAGCCCCTGCAGCTGTCACCACCACCACCGCAGCCCCTGCGGCTGTCACCACCACCACCGCAGCCCCTGCAGCTGTCACCACCACCACCCACCCCTGCAGCTGTCACCACCACCACCGCCGCCCCTGCAGCTGTCACCACCACCACCGCAGCCCCTGCTGCTGTCACCACCACCACCGCAGCCCCTGCAGCTGTCACCACCACCACCGCAGCCCCTGCAGCTGTCACCACCACCACCGCAGCCCCTGCTGCTGTCACCACCACCACCGCAGCCCCTGCAGCTGTCACCACCACCACCGCAGCCCCTGCAGCTGTCACCACCACCACCGCCGCCCCTGCAGCTGTCACCACCACCACCGCAGCCCCTGCAGCTGTCACCACCACCACCGCAGCCCTGCAGCTGTCACCACCACCACCGCAGCCCCTGCAGCTGTCACCACCACCACCGCAGCCCCTGCAGCTGTCACCACCACCACCGCAGCCCCTGCAGCTGTCACCACCACCACCGCAGCCCCTGCAGCTGTCACCACCACCACCGCAGCCCCTGCAGCTGTGCCCCTGCAGCTGTCACCACCACCACCGCAGCCCCTGCAGCTGTCACCACCACCACCGCAGCCCCTGCAGCTGTCACCACCACCACCGCAGCCCCTGCAGCTGTCACCACCACCACCGCAGCCCCTGCAGCTGTCACCACCACCACCGCAGCCCCTGCAGCTGTCATCACCACCACCCCTGCAGCTGTCACCACCACCACCGCCGCCCCTGCAGCTGTCACCACCACCGCAGCCCCTGCAGCTGTCACCACCACCACCGCAGCCCCTGCAGCTGTCACCACCACCCAGCCCCTGCAGCTGTCACCACCACCACCGCGCCCCTGCGGCTGTCACCACCACCACCGCAGCCCCTGCAGCTGTCACCACCACCACCGCAGCCCCTGCAGCTGTCACCACCACCACCGCAGCCCCTGCAGCTGTCACCACCACCACCCCTGCAGCTGTCACCACCACCACCGCCGCCCCTGCAGCTGTCACCACCACCACCGCAGCCCCTGCTGCTGTCACCACCACCACCGCAGCCCCTGCAGCTGTCACCACCACCACCGCAGCCCCTGCGGCTGTCACCACCACCACCGCAGCCCCTGCAGCTGTCACCACCACCACCGCAGCCCCTGCAGCTGTCACCACCACCACCGCCGCCCTGCGGCTGTCACCACCACCACCACCGCAGCCCCTGCAGCTGTCACCACCACCACCGCAGCCCCTGCAGCTGTCACCACCACCAGCCCCCTGCAGCTGTCACCACCACCACCGCAGCCCCCAGCTGTCACCACCACCACCGCAGCCCCTGCAGCTGTCACCACCACCACCGCAGCCCCTGCAGCTGTCACCACCACCACCGCAGCCCCTGCCCCAGCTGTCACCACCACCACCGCAGCCCCTGCAGCTGTCACCACCACCACCGCAGCCCCTGCAGCTGTCACCACCACCACCGCAGCCCCTGCAGCTGTCACCACCACCACCGCCCCTGCAGCTGTCACCACCACCACCGCCGCCCCCTGCAGCTGTCACCACCACCACCGCAGCCCCTGCAGCTGTCACCACCACCACCGCAGCCCCTGCAGCTGTCACCACCACCACCGCCGCCCCCTGCGGCTGTCACCACCACCACCGCAGCCCCTGCTGCTGTCACCACCACCACCGCAGCCCCTGCGGCTGTCACCACCACCACCCCTGCAGCTGTCACCACCACCACCGCCGCCCCTGCAGCTGTCACCACCACCACCGCAGCCCCTGCAGCTGTCACCACCACCACCGCAGCCCCTGCAGCTGTCACCACCACCACCGCAGCCCCTGCAGCTGTCACCACCACCACCGCAGCCCCTGCAGCTGTCACCACCACCACCCAGCCCCTGCAGCTGTCACCACCACCACCGCAGCCCCTGCAGCTGTCACCACCACCACCGCAGCCCCTGCAGCTGTCACCACCACCACCGCAGCCCCTGCAGCTGTCACCACCACCACCGCAGCCCCTGCAGCTGTCACCACCACCACCGCCGCCCCTGCAGCTGTCACCACCACCACCGCAGCCCCTGCAGCTGTCACCACCACCACCGCAGCCCCTGCTGCTGTCACCACCACCACCGCAGCCCCTGCAGCTGTCACCACCACCACCGCAGCCCCTGCAGCTGTCACCACCACCACCGCCGCCCTGCAGCTGTCACCACCACCACCGCCGCCCCTGCAGCTGTCACCACCACCACCGCAGCCCCTGCAGCTGTCACCACCACCACCGCAGCCCCTGCAGCTGTCACCACCACCACCGCAGCCCCTGCAGCTGTCACCACCACCACCGCAGCCCCTGCAGCTGTCACCACCACCACCGCAGCCCCTGCAGCTGTCACCACCACCACCGCAGCCCCTGCAGCTGTCACCACCACCACCGCAGCCCCTGCAGCTGTCACCACCACCACCGCAGCCCCTGCAGCTGTCACCACCACCACCGCCGCCCCTGCGGCTGTCACCACCACCACCGCAGCCCCTGCAGCTGTCACCACCACCACCGCAGCCCCTGCAGCTGTCACCACCACCACCCCTGCAGCTGTCACCACCACCACCGCCGCCCCTGCAGCTGTCACCACCACCACCGCCGCCCCTGCAGCTGTCACCACCACCACCGCAGCCCCTGCAGCTGTCACCACCACCACCGCCGCCCCTGCAGCTGTCACCACCACCACCGCAGCCCCTGCTGCTGTCACCACCACCACCGCAGCCCCTGCGGCTGTCACCACCACCACCGCCGCCCCTGCAGCTGTCACCACCACCACCGCCGCCCCTGCGGCTGTCACCACCACCACCGCAGCCCCTGCAGCTGTCACCACCACCCAGCCCCTGCAGCTGTCACCACCACCACCGCAGCCCCTGCGGCTGTCACCACCACCACCGCAGCTCCTGCAGCTGTCACCACCACCACCGCCGCCCCTGCAGCTGTCACCACCACCACCGCAGCCCCTGCAGCTGTCACCACCACCACCGCAGCCCCTGCGGCTGTCACCACCACCACCGCAGCCCCTGCAGCTGTCACCACCACCACCGCAGCCCCTGCAGCTGTCACCACCACCACCGCCGCCCCTGCAGCTGTCACCACCACCACCGCCGCCCCTGCAGCTGTCACCACCACCACCGCAGCCCCTGCAGCTGTCACCACCACCACCGCAGCCCCTGCTGCTGTCACCACCACCACCGCAGCCCCTGCAGCTGTCACCACCACCACCGCCGCCACTGCGGCTGTCACCACCACCACCGCCGCCCCTGCGGCTGTCACCACCACCGCCGCCCCTGCGGCTGTCACCACCACCACCGCAGCCCCTGCAGCTGTCACCACCACCACCGCAGCCCCTGCAGCTGTCATCACCACCACCCCTGCAGCTGTCACCACCACCACCGCCGCCCCTGCAGCTGTCACCACCACCACCGCAGCCCCTGCTGCTGTCACCACCACCACCGCAGCCCCTGCAGCTGTCACCACCACCACCGCAGCCCCTGCAGCTGTCACCACCACCACCGCCGCCCCTGCAGCTGTCACCACCACCACCGCAGCCCCTGCTGCTGTCACCACCACCACCGCAGCCCCTGCAGCTGTCACCACCACCACCGCAGCCACTGCTGCTGTCACCACCACCACCGCAGCCCCTGCAGCTGTCACCACCACCACCGCCGCCCCTGCAGCTGTCACCACCACCACCGCAGCCCCTGCAGCTGTCACCACCACCACCGCAGCCCCTGCTGCTGTCACCACCACCACCGCAGCCCCTGCAGCTGTCACCACCACCACCGCAGCCCCTGCAGCTGTCACCACCACCACCGCCGCCCCTGCAGCTGTCACCACCACCACCGCCGCCCCTGCAGCTGTCACCACCACCACCGCAGCCCCTGCAGCTGTCACCACCACCACCGCAGCCCCTGCTGCTGTCACCACCACCACCGCAGCCCCTGCAGCTGTCACCACCACCACCGCGCCACTGCGGCTGTCACCACCACCACCGCCGCCCTGCGGCTGTCACCACCACCGCCGCCCCTGCGGCTGTCACCACCACCACCGCAGCCCCTGCAGCTGTCACCACCACCACCGCAGCCCCCTGTCATCACCACCACCCCTGCAGCTGTCACCACCACCACCGCAGCCCCTGCAGCTGTCACCACCACCACCGCAGCCCCTGCTGCTGTCACCACCACCACCGCAGCCCCTGCAGCTGTCACCACCACCACCGCAGCCCCTGCAGCTGTCACCACCACCACCGCCGCCCCTGCAGCTGTCACCACCACCACCGCAGCCCCTGCAGCTGTCACCACCACCACCGCAGCCCCTGCAGCTGTCACCACCACCACCGCAGCCCCTGCAGCTGTCACCACCACCACCGCAGCCCCTGCAGCTGTCACCACCACCACCGCAGCCACTGCTGCTGTCACCACCACCACCGCAGCCCCTGCAGCTGTCACCACCACCACCGCCGCCACTGCGGCTGTCACCACCACCACCGCAGCCCCTGCTGCTGTCACCACCACCACCGCAGCCCCTGCGGCTGTCACCACCACCACCGCCGCCCCTGCGGCTGTCACCACCACCACCGCAGCCCCTGCTGCTGTCACCACCACCACCGCAGCCCCTGCGGCTGTCACCACCACCACCGCAGCTCCTGCAGCTGTCACCACCACCACCGCCGCCCCTGCGGCTGTCACCACCACCACCACCGCAGCCCCTGCAGCTGTCACCACCACCACCCCTGCAGCTGTCACCACCACCACCGCCGCCCCTGCAGCTGTCACCACCACCACCGCAGCCCCTGCAGCTGTCACCACCACCACCGCAGCCCCTGCTGCTGTCACCACCACCACCGCAGCCCCTGCGGCTGTCACCACCACCACCGCAGCCCCTGCGGCTGTCACCACCACCACCGCAGCCCCTGCGGCTGTCACCACCACCACCGCAGCCCCTGCGGCTGTCACCACCACCACCGCAGCCCCTGCGGCTGTCACCACCACCACCGCAGCCCCTGCGGCTGTCACCACCACCACCGCAGCCCCTGCTGCTGTCACCACCACCACCGTAGCCCCTGCGGCTGTCACCACCACCACCGCCGCCACTGCGGCTGTCACCACCACCACCGCAGCCCCTGCTGCTGTCACCACCACCACCGCCGCCCCTGCGGCTGTCACCACCACCACCGCCGCCCCTGCGGCTGTCACCACCACCACCGCAGCCCCTGCAGCTGTCACCACCACCACCGCAGCCCCTGCTGCTGTCACCACCACCACCGCAGCCCCTGCGGCTGTCACCACCACCACCGCAGCCCCTGCGGCTGTCACCACCACCACCGCCGCCCCAGCGGCTGTCACCACCACCACCGCCGCCCCTGCAGCTGTCACCACCACTCCTCCAGCAGCTGGTACCACCACCACTTCCGCTGCTGTCGCATCAACTGACCCTCCATCTTCTAGTGAAGGAACAATGAGTCTTCAGTTCCGTCTCAACCAGACGTTCAACTCAGATCTTTCCAACCCTTCCTCTTCAGAGTTCAAGACTCTGGCTGCCAAAGTGACCTCTGAGGTAAGTATCGGGCGATTCCACGCCAGCGTAGGTAGGAAAATATTTCTGGTAGCTTAGATTGTTCTGGCAATTCTCACACAGAAATGTCATTGGGATGAAAACTGTTTGACACGGGTTTTGCTTTTGTATGACAAACCATTTTGAGGGGAAAATCGTAGGGCAGCGGTCTAAGGCACTGTATCTCAGTGTTAGAGGCATCACTACAGACCCTGTTTCGATTACAGGCTGTATCACAGTGGTCTAAGGCACTGCATCTCAGTGCTAGAGGCATCACTACAGACCCTGGTTCGATTACAGGCTGTATCACAGTGGTCTAAGGCACTGCATCTCAGTGTTAGAGGCATCACTACAGACCCTGGTTCGATTACAGGCTGTATCACAGTGGTCTAAGGCACTGCATCTCAGTGTTGGAGGCATCACTACAGACCCTGGTTCGATTACAGGCTGTATCACAGCGGTCTAAGGCACTGCATCTCAGTGTTGGAGGCATCACTACAGACCATGGTTCGATTACAGGCTGTATCACAGTGGTCTATGGCACTGCATCTCAGTGCTAGAGGCGTATTTACAGACCCTGGTTCGATTACAGGCTGTATCATGCCTCCTGTAAAACCTTATCATCAGTAAGCCTGTACATGCCTCCTGTAAAACCCTATCATCAAATCAAATCAAATTGTATTTGTCACATACACATGGTTAGCAGATGTTAATGCGAGTGTAGCGAAATGCTTGTGCTTCTAGTTCCGACAATGCAGTGATAACCAACAAGTAATCTAACTAACAATTCCAAAACTACTGTCTTATACACAGTGTAAGGGGATAAAGAATATGTACATAAGGATATATGAATGAGTGATGGTACAGAGCAGCATACAGTAGATGGTATCGAGTACAGTATATACATATGAGATGAGTATGTAGACAAAGTAAACAAAGTGGCATAGTTAAAGTGGCTAGTGATATATTTACATCATTTCCCATCAATTCCCATTATTAAAGTGGCTGGAGTTGGGTCAGTGTCAATTACAGTGTGTTGGCAGCAGCCACTCAATGTTAGTGGTGGCTGTTTAACAGTCTGATGGCCTTGAGATAGAAGCTGTTTTTCAGTCTCTCGGTCCCAGCTTTGATGCACCTGTACTGACCTCGCCTTCTGGATGATAGCGGGGTGAACAGGCAGTGGCTCGGGTGGTTGATGTCCTTGATGATCTTTATGGCCTTCCTGTAACATCGGGTGGTGTAGGTTTCCTAGAGGGCAGGTAGTTTGCCCCCGGTGATGCGTTGTGCAGACCTCACTACCCTCTGGAGAGCCTTACGGTTGAGGGCGGAGCAGTTGCCGTACCAGGCGGTGATACAGCCCGCCAGGATGCTCTCGATTGTGCATCTGTAGAAGTTTGTGAGTGCTTTTGGTGACAAGCCGAATTTCTTCAGCCTCCTGAGGTTGAAGAGGCGCTGCTGCGCCTTCTTCACGATGCTGTCAGTGTGAGTGGACCAATTCAGTTTGTCTGTGATGTGTATGCCGAGGAACTTAAAACTTGCTACCCTCTCCACTACTGTTCCATCGATGTGGATAGGGGGGTGTTCCCTCTGCTGTTTCCTGAAGTCCACAATCATCTCCTTAGTTTTGTTGACGTTGAGTGTGAGGTTATTTTCCTGACACCACACTCCGAGGGCCCTCACCTCCTCCCTGTAGGCCGTCTCGTCGTTGTTGGTGAAAAAAGCCTACCACTGTTGTGTCGTCCGCAAACTTGATGATTGAGTTGGAGGCGTGCGTGGCCACGCAGTCGTGGGTGAACAGGGAGTACAGGAGAGGGCTCAGAACGCACCCTTGTGGGGCCCCCGTGTTGAGGATCAGCGGGGAGGAGATGTTGTTGCCTACCCTCACCACCTGGGGGCGGCCCGTCAGGAAGTCCAGTATCCAGTTGCACAGGGCGGGGTCGAGACCCAGGGTCTCAAGCTTGATGACGAGCTTGGAGGGTACTATGGTGTTGAATGCCGAGCTGTAGTCGATGAACAGCATTCTCACATAGGTATTCCTCTTGTCCAGGTGGGTTAGGGCAGTGTGCAGTGTGGTTGAGATTGCGTCGTCTGTGGACCTATTTGGGCGGTAAGCAAATTGGAGTGGGTCTAGCGTGTCAGGTAGGGTGGAGGTGATATGGTCCTTGACTAGTCTCTCAAGGCACTTCATGATGACGGAAGTGAGTACTACGGGGCGGTAGTCGTTTAGCTCAGTTACCTTAGCTTTCTTGGGAACAGGAACAATGGTGGCCCTCTTGAAGCATGTGGGAACAGCAGACTGGTATAGGGATTGATTGAATATGTCCGTAAACACACCGGCCAGCTGGTCTGCGCATGCTCTGAGGACGCGGCTGGGTATGCCGTCTGGGCCTGCAGCCTTGCGAGGGTTAACACGTTTAAATGTCTTACTCACCTCGGCTGCAGTGAAGGAGAGACCGCATGTTTTTGTTGCAGGCCGTGTCAGTTATTTAGTCTGCCTGGGAGCAAGATATCCTGGTCCGTGACTGGGCTGGGTTTCTTCTTGTAGTCCGTGATTGACTGTAGACCCTGCCACATGCCTCTTGTGTCTGAGCCGTTGAATTGAGATTCTACTTTGTCTCTGTACTGACGCTTAGCTTGTTTAATAGCCTTGCGGAGGGAATGGCTGCATTGTTTATATTCGGTCATGTTACCAGACACCTTGCCCTGATTAAAAGCAGTGGTTCGCGCTTTCAGTTTCACGCGAATGCTGCCATCAATCCACGGTTTCTGGTTAGGGAATGTTTTTATCGTTGCTATGGGAACGACATCTTCAACGCACGTTCTAATGAACTCGCACACCGAATCAGCGTATTCGTCAATATTTTTATCTGACGCAATACGAAACATGTCCCAGTCCATGTGATGGAAGCAGTCTTGGAGTGTGGAGTCAGCTTGGTCGGACCAGCGTTGGACAGACCTCAGCGTGGGAGCCTCTTGTTTAAGTTTCTGTCTGTAGGCAGGGATCAACAAAATGGAGTCGTGGTCAGCTTTTCCGAAAGGGGGGCGGGGCAGGGCCTTATATGCGTCGCGGAAGTTAGAGTAACAATGATCCAAGGTTTTACCACCCCTGGTTGCGCAATCAATACGCTGATAAAATTTAGGGAGTCTTGTTTTCAGATTAGCTTTGTTAAAATCCCCAGCTACAATGAATGCAGCCTCCGGATAAATGGTTTCCAGTTTGCAAAGAGTTAAATAAAGTTCGTTCAGAGCCATCGATGTGTCTGCTTGGGGGGGGATATATACGGCTGTGATTATAATCGAAGAGAATTCTCTTGGTAGATAATGCGGTCTACATTTGATTGTGAGGAATTCTAAATCAGGTTCTAAATTCTAAATCAGGTGAACAGAAGGATCTCGTTAGTCATGAGGCATACGTCCCCGCCACTCTTCTTACCAGAAAGATGTTTGTTTCTGTCGGCGCGATGCGTGGAGAAACCCGTTGGCTGCACCGCCCCGGATAGCGTTTTCCCAGTGAGCCATGTTTCCGTGATGCAGAGGACGTTACAGTCTCTGATGTTCCTCTGGAATGCTACCCTTGCTCGGATTTCATCAACCTTGTTGTCAAGAGACTGGACATTGGCAAGAAGAATGCTAGGGAGTGGTGCGCGATGTGCCCGTGTCCTGAGTCTGACCAGAAGACCGCTACGTTTCCCTACTTTACGAAGTCGTTTTTTGGGGGGGGGTCGCTGCATGGAATCAATTCCGTTGACCTGTTTGTAAGGCAGAACACAGGATCCGCGTCGCGGAAAACATATTCTTGGTCGTACTGATGGTGAGTTGACGCTGATCTTATATTCAGTAGTTCTTCTCGACTGTATGTAATGAAACCTAAGATGACCTGGGGTACTAATGTAAGAAATAACACGTAAAAAAAACAAAAAACTGGATAGTTTCCTAGGAACGCGAAGCGAGGCGGCCATCTCTGTCGGCGCGCCGGAAGTAATTCTATCAGTTATCCTGTACATGCCTCCTGTAAAACCCTATCATCAGTAAGCCTGTACATGCCTCCTGTAAAACCCTATCATCAGTTATCCTGTACATGCCTCCTGTAAAACCCTATCATCAGTTATCCTGTACATGCCTCCTGTAAAACCCTATCATCAGTTATCCTGTACATGCCTCCTGTAAAACCCTATCATCAGTGAGCCTGTACATGCCTCCTGTAAAACCCTATCATCAGTTATCCTGTACATGCCTCCTGTAAAACCCTATCATCAGTGAGCCTGTACATGCCTCCTGTAAAACCCTATCATCAGTGAGCCTGTACATGCCTCCTGTAAAACCCTATCTTATCTTAACATCAGTTATCCGTACATGCCAAGTCAAAAAGGTTACTATTGAGAGGTCTATTTACTATGAAAGAATGAAACCAAAGCTTCTCTTAATGCCGTCAAGGACCCTGTTTTCATTGAACCATTGATCATCCTATCTTTCAACGCAGGTGAACAAGGCTTTTGCTAAGACCCCAGGCTTCCGTCGTTCCATTGTCAACTCATTCAGGTAAGGGTATGAATTCTCATTACTGATTGACTAGGTTTCTGTTCTACCTTCTGTTATTTGTACTACTACATTGATGTTGATTACAGCATCGTTGGGTTTAAGGCTTGCAAGAAAAGCCATTTCACTGGACTTGTGCACATGACATTAAAACTTGAAAACTTTGACGATGCTGATGAGATGATAATGATTTCTGAGGGTTGTCCATTTTCTCTCCTTCTCCTGAGTAGGAGTGGATCTGTAGTTACCGACATGACCCTCGTGTTCGACAAGCAGTCATCGGTTCCCAGCTCAAGCAACACACAGGCAATTCTCACCAGCAGTTCCACCTCCCTGAACATTATACCAGGCAGCGTCAGTGATGGTAAGTATTCATCTCCAGGTGCGGACTGGCCATCTGGCATTTTCAGTCCAGTGGGTCTGTCTAGCGTGTTTTTCTGGGCGTAAAAAATATAATTTTCTGGCTAATATTTTAGGAAAACATTTGCCAATATGCCAGGGCCGAGGCCTCAAATCAAATCAAATCAAATCCTGGGTGATGCAGTGTTTAGGGGCGCTGTACGGCAGCGCCAGCTGTGCCACCAGAGACTCTGGGTTCGCGCCCAGGCTCTGTAGTAACCGAACGCGACTGGGAGGTCCGCGGGGCGACGCACAATTGGCCTAGCGTCGTCCGGGTTAGGGAGGGGTTGACCGGTAGGGATATCCTTGTCTCATCACGCACCAGCGACTCCTGTGGCGGGCCAGGGGCAGTGCGTGCTAACCAAGGTTACACAGTGTTTCCTCCGACACATTGGTGCGGCTGGCTTCCGGGTTGGATGCACGCTGTGTGAAGAAGCAGTGCGGCTTGGTTGGCTTGTGTATCGGAGGACGCATGACTTTCAACCTTCGTCTCTCCTGAGCCCGTACGGGAGTTTTAGCGATGAGACAAGATAGTAGCTATAAACAATTGTATTCCACGAAAACGGGGTACAAAATGTTTAATAAATAAAAAATTGAATGCCAGGGCCAATTTCTGGTCCCAGTCCGCCCCTGTTTCACTGTCACCGTACACATCTATACGAGCAAAGTCAACATGTGAACAGAAATATGAAAAGACAATCCACTTCTGTAATTTACTGAACAACATCTCTGTTTTTCCTACTTTTTCAGGGTCATCAACCACATCAGGAAGTGCTCCCCGACCCACTTCCTTCTCTCTGGCTGCCTTGCCTCTCAGTTTGGCTCTGTTAATGGTACAGCTGCTGGCTAGCTAATAGCCTGGGACATAGCTGCTGTGGCTCTGCTAGCTGCTGGCTAACCAATAGCCTGAGGCATAGCTGCTGTGGCTCTGCTAGCTGCTGGCTAACCAATAGCCTGAGGCATAGCTGCTGTGGCTCTGCTAGCTGGTAGGCTAGCTAATAGCCTGGGACATAGCTGCTGTGGCTCTGCTAGCTGCTGGCTAACAAATAGCCTGAGGCATAGCTGCTGTGGCATTGGTTTAACCAATCAACAGTTTCCCAGCTCTCATATATACAGCCTTAAAGCTAGAATCCTTAGTTGCTACACCCATTTTTTTACTTATAAATTAATTATATGTATCCATTGATTCTAGAAGAATATAACATATGAATACCTCATGAGTTTAGCTCAACTGTACCCCATCAGAACCCACAATATAAGCTTGTTTTACCCCAATGTTTCTAAACAATGCAAACAAACACTGTACGGCTTTAAAACATTATTAAAACTATTATTCTGATATCATGGATGGTCAGTCCTGGCATCCATAGCTCTGTCTATTTTATTTTACGTGGCAAGTCAGTAAAGAACAAATTCTTATTTAAAATGACGGCCTAGGAACAGTGGGTTAACTGCCTTGTATTGGGGCAGAATGGCAGAGTATTGCTCGGGCATTCGATCTTGCCTTTTCGGTTACTAGTCCAACACTCATTAGAGCTGTCAATTTTGCGTGAGGCGGCAGCCTAGTGGTTAGAGTGTAGAGGTGGCAGGTAGCCTAGTGGTTAGAGTGTAGAGGTGGCAGGTAGCCTAGTGGTTAGAGTGTAGAGGTGGCAGGTAGCCTAGTGGTTAGAGTGTAGAGGTGGCAGGTTGCCTAGTGGTTAGAGTGTAGAGGAGGCAGGTAGCCTAGTGGTTAGAGTGTAGAGGAGGCAGGTAGCCTAGTGGTTAGAGTGTAGAGGAGGCAGGTAGCCTAGTGGTTAGAGTGTAGAGGAAGCAGGTAGCCTAGTGGTTAGAGTGTGGAGGCGGCAGGTAGCCTAGTGGTTAGAGCGTAGAGGAGGCAGGTAGCCTAGTGGTTAGAGTGTGGAGGCGGCAGGTAGCCTAGTGGTTAGAGCGTTGGAGTTATAACCGATAGGTTGCTAGATCAAATCCTCTGAGCTGACAAGATAAACATCTGTCGTTCTTCCCCTGAACCAAGGCAGTTAACCTGCTGTCATTGGAAAATAATATTTTGTTCTTAAATATAGAGCTGTCAAAGATACAGAAATCCCATGTAGCCTTGTTCGAACACTAGAATGTGAGATGTAATCTACACCTCGATTAGGTTATAATGATTTTTCCAAATTGAGTGTCAATATTTTCAAAATAACCTACACACTTCCTCGTTCTGAACTTGTAACGTGAGTAGGCCGGTGTACTTTTCCTGATAAGAGCTGCTGTTTACCGATTTGACAGCTGATTAAAACCTCTTCAGGATAGGCGGGATGCAAATGTCTCAACTGGCCAATTGCCAGGGGGAATGCAGAGCGCCATATTCAAATAAAATGCTATAGAATTAAAACTTTCATTAAATCACACATGTAAGATTCTCAATTAAAGCTACACTCGTTGTGAATCCAGCCAACGTCAGATTTTTAAAAATGCTTTTCGGCGAAAGCATAAGAAGCTATTATCTGATAGCCTTCACCGTCTACACCAGCAGTGAACAAAGGAGCTAGCATATTACAACACAAAAGTGTCCCCAGTTCCGTGTTGGCCTACTTCTTCATTGCACAAAGGAATAACCTCAAACAAATTCCAAAGACTGGCGACATCCAGTGGAAGCGGTAGGAACTGAAAATAGGTTCCTATGAAATATCCCATGGCAAAGACAATTTAGGGAAGAAAATAACATCTGAACAGTTAGTCCTCTGGGTTTTGCCTGCTACATAAGTTCTGTTATACTCACAGACATGATTCAAACAGTTTTAGAAACTTCAGAGTGTTCTCTATCCAAATCTATGAATACTATGCATATCTTATATTCTTGGCATGAGTAGCAGGAAGTTGAAATTGGGCACACTATTTATCCAAAAGTGAAAATTCTGCCCCCTAGCTTTAAGAGGTTCTAAGATCAGTTGCAACACGTTATTTATTTACCCAGGCTAGTTGAGAACGAGTTGCCAAACAATAGCTGTCGTCTGTCACTGGTAAACAGCTGATTTGATGGAAGCTAAGGCCCTTATCTTTCACCTTACTATTATTTAACCAGTCTAGTTGAGAACGAGTTGCCAAACAATAGCTGTCGTCTGTCACTGGTAAACAGCAGATTTGATGGAAGCTAGGCCCTTATCTTTCACCTTACTATTATTTAACCAGGCTAGTTGAGAACGAGTTGCCAAACAATAGCTGTCGTCTGTCACTGGTAAACAGCTGATTTGATGGAAGCTAAGGCCCTTATCTTTCACCTTACTATTATTTAACCAGGCTAGTTGAGAACGAGTTGCCAAACAATAGCTGCCGTCTGTCACTGGTAAACAGCTGATCTGATGGAAGCTAAGGCCCTTATCTTTCACCTTACTATTATTTAACCAGGCTAGTTGAGAACGAGTTGCCAAACAATAGCTGTCGTCTGTCACTGGTAAACAGCTGATTTGATGGAAGCTAAGGCCCTTATCTTTCACCTTACTATTATATAACATTTACCCTCTCACAAACATCAATTCATGATGACTTGCACACAGTTTATCCATCAAATGTGTATACTGAAAATAACTAAAAGAAACAAAGAAACTTACCAATTGTACAATTTATTTATTTTTTAAATGTTTTTATTTGATCATAGCTCCCTCTTTAATTATTAACTGCTGTAACTATATTTACATTTAAATGTGTTATTTTTGGCACATCACTGAAGTGTCAAAGTGACTGAGGGACTAACGGGGCCCACTTCAATGTTTTAAAACTGTTGTAGAGCCTTGCCTGGTTTGTACTTGTCTTGTTATTATTAAATCTAATATATTATGTAACACTCGTAGAATATAGATTTGTCCTTTTTTTCATTACTGGTTCAATATAATGACATTTTGGGTCAAATGTAATGACATCTCAATATCCTTCTAGGGGTACATCTCAATAATCTAGTATAATATCCTTCTAGGGGGACATCTCAATAATCTGGTCTAATATCCTTCTAGGGGTAAATCTCAATAATCTGGTCTAAAATCCTTCTAGGGGTACATCTCAATAATCTAGTCTCATATCCTTCTAGCGGTACATCTCAACAGTCTAGTTTTGTTTCCTCCCAGCGATGCATCTCAATAGTTGAACTAGAATACCAAATTAAAAATGTCACTTGCAGGTCCATCTGACCCCATCTAGTGGTAGCATTAGTATAAGAGACAAAACAGTAATGAGACTCACCCCTTGACTACACTAGAGACTATTGAGTCTTACCTCTAGACTACACTAGAGAAGAATGAGACTCACCCCTTGACGACACAAGAGACTATTGAAACTCACCTCTAGACTACACTAGAGACTATTGAGACTCACCTCTATACTTCACTAGAGACTGTTGAGACTCACCCCTTGACTGCAATAGAGAATATCGAGACTCACCCCTAGACTAAACTGGAGACTATTGAGACTCACCCCTTGACAAAACTATATGCTATTGAGAGTCAACCCTAGACTACACTAGAGACTATTGAGACTCACCCCTAGACTAAACTAGAGAGAGTTGAGACTCACCCCTAGATGACACTAGAGACTATTGAGACTCACCTCTATACTCTCTACTACACTATTGAGTGTGAGACTCACCCCTAGAATAAACTAGAGACTGTTGAGACACTTTTAGACTACACTATAGACTATTGAGACTCACCCCTAGACTACACTAGAGGCTAATGAGACTCACCTCTAGACTAGATTAGAGACTATTGAGACTCACCCCTAGTCTAAGCTCAAGACTATTGATTATTGGGACAGATATTATGATGCCATTATGGGACATATACAATGATGCCATTATGGGACAGATACTATGATGACATGTCTATCTATACAATTATGCCATTATGGGACATATTGATGCCATTATGGGACAGGTGGACATGGGACAGATACAATGATGCCATTATGGGACAGATACAGATGACATGTCTATCTATACAATTATGCCATTATGGGACATATACAATGATGCCATTATGGGACAGATACAATGATGCCATTATGGGACAGATACAATGATGCCGTTATGGGACAGATACAATGATGCCATTATAAGACAGATACAATGATGCCGTTATGGGACAGATACAATGATGCCATTATGGGACAGATACAATGATGCCGTTATGGGACAGATACAATGATGCCGTTATGGGACAGATACAATGATGCCGTTATGGGACATATACAATGATGCCATTATGGGACATAAGCCAAGGAGAGAGACCAATGAGCTAGGGGAGGAGAGAGACCAAGGAGCTAGGGGGAGAGAGACCAAGGAGCTAGGGGAGGAGAGACCAAGGAGCTAGGGGAGGAGAGAGACCAAGGAGCTAGGGGGAGAGAGACCAAGGAGCTAGGGGAGGAGAGACCAAGGAGCTAGGGGTACATCTCAATAATCTGGTCTAATATCCTTCTAGGGGTACATCTCAATAATCTGGTCTAATATCCTTCTCGGGGTACATCTCAATAATCTGGTCTAATATCCTTCTAGGGGGACATCTCAATAATCTGGTCTAATATCCTTCTAGGGGCACATCTCAATAGTATGGTCTAAACTCCTTCTAGGGGTATATCTCAATAATCTGGTCTAAAATCCTTCTAGGGGTACATCTCAATAATCTAGTCTCATATCCTTCTAGCGGTACATCTCAATAATCTAGTCTAATATCCTTCTAGCGGTACATCTCAATAATCTAGTCTCATATCCTTCTAGCGGTACATCTCTACAGTCTAGTTTTGTTTCCTCCTAGCGATGCATCTCAATAGTTGAACTAGAATACCAAATTAAAAATGTCACTTGCAGGTCCATCTGACCCCATCTAGTGGCAGCATTAGTATAAGAGACAAAACAGTAATGAGACTCACCCCTTGACTACACTAGAGACTATTGAGTCTTACCTCTAGACTACACTAGAGAAGAATGAGACTCACCCCTTGACTACACTAGAGAATAATGAGACTCACCCCTTGACGACACAAGAGACTATTGAGACTTACCCCTAGACTACACTAGAGACTAATAGGACTCATCCCTAAAATACACTAGAGTCCAATAAGATGAATCTGTAGACTAGACTATTGATACTCACCCCTAGACTAAACGAGAGACTGTTGAGACTCACCTCTATACTTCACTAGAGACTGTTGAGACTCACCCCTAGACTAAACTGGAGACTATTGAGACTCACCCCTTGACAAAACTATATGCTATTGAGACTCACCCCTAGTCTACACTAGAGGCTATTGAGACTCACCCCTAGACTAAACTAGAGAGAGTTGAGACTCACCCCTAGACTAAACTGGTGACTATTGAGACTCACCCCTTGACAAAACTAGAGGCTAATGAGACTCACCTCTAGACTAGATTAGAGACTATTGAGACTCACCCCTAGTCTAAGCTCAAGACTATTGATTATTGGGACAGATATTGTGATGCCATTCTGGGACAGATACTATGATGACATGTCTATCTATACAATTATGCCATTATGGGACATATACAATGATGCCATTATGGGACAGGTGAATTGATGCCGTTATGGGACAGATACAATGATGCCATTATGGGACATAAGCCAAGGAGAGAGACCAATGAGCTAGGGGAGGAGAGAGACCAAGGAGCTAGGGGGAGAGAGACCAAGGAGCTAGGGGAGGAGAGACCAAGGAGCTAGGGGAGGAGAGAGACCAAGGAGCTAGGGGGAGAGAGACCAAGGAGCTAGGGGAGGAGAGAGACCAAGGCGCTAGGGGGAGAGAGACCAAGGAGCTATGGGAGGAGAGAGACCAAGGAGCTAGGGGGAGAGAGACCAAGGCGCTAGGGGAGGAGAGAGACCAAGGAGCTAGGGGGAGAGATACCAAGGAGCTAGGGGAGGAGAGAGACCAAGGAGCTAGGGGAGGAGGGAGACCAAGGAGCTAGGGGGAGAGAGCCCAAGGAGCTTCAAAATTGAGATGCCCTCAATGGGGTTGCCATTATTAATAGCGTCGCCATTATAAGACAGATACATTGATGCCATTATGGGACAGATACAATGATGCTATTATGGGATAGATACATTGATGCCATGTCTATCCATACAATGATGCCATTATGGGACAGATACAATGATGTCATGTCTATCTATACAATGATGCCATTATGGGACAGATACAATGATGTCATGTCTATCTATACAATGATGCCATTATGGGACAGATACAATGATGCCATTATGGGACAGATACAATGATGTCATGTCTATCTATACAATGATGCCATTATGGGACAGATACAATGATGCCATTATGGGACAGATACAATGATGTCATGTCTATCTATACAATGATGCCATTATGGGACAGATACAATGATGTCATGTCTATCTATACAATGATGCCATTATGGGACAGATACAATGATGCCATTATGGGACAGATACAATGATGTCATGTCTATCTATACAATGATGCCATTATGGGACAGATACAATGATGTCATGTCAATGATGCCATTATATACAATGATGCCATTATGGGACAGATACAATGATGCCATTATGGGACAGATACAATGATGTCATGTCTATCTATACAATGATGCCATTATGGGACAGATACAATGATGCCATTATGGGACAGATACAATGATGCCATTATGGGACAGATACTATGATGACAAGTCTATCGATACAATGATGCCATTATGGGACAGATACAATGATGCCATTATGGGACAGTTACAATGATGTCATGTCTATCTATACAATGATGTCATGTCTATCTATACAATGATGCCGTTATGGGACAGATACTATGATGACAAGTCTATCGATACAATGATGCCATTATGGGACAGATACAATGATGTCATGTCTATCTATACAATGATGCCATGTCTATCTATACAATGATGCCATTATGGGACAGATACAATGATGCCATTATGGGACAGATACAATGATGTCATGTCTATCTATACAATGATACCGTTATGGGACAGATACAATGATGCCATGTCTATCTATACAATGATGCCATTATGGGACAGATACAATGATGCCATTATGGGACAGATACAATGATGTCATGTCTATCTATACAATGATGCCGTTATGGGACAGATACAATGATGCCATTATGGGACAGATACAATGATGTCATGTCTATCTATACAATGATGTCGTTATGGGACAGATATTATGACGCCGTTATGGGACAGATACAATGATGTCGTTATTGGACAGATACAATGATGTCGTTATGGGACAGATACAATGATGTCGTTATGGGACAGATACAATGATGCCGTTATGGGACAGATACAATGATGCCGTTATGGGACAGATACAATGATGTCGTTATGGGACAGATACAATGATGCCATTATGGGACAGATACAATGATGCCATTATGGGACAGATACAATGATGCCATTATGGGACAGATACAATGATGCCGTTATTGGACAGATACAATGATGCCATTATGGGACAGATAATATGACACCATTATGGGACAGATACATTGATGCCGTTATGGGACATAAGCCAAGGAGAGAGACCAAGGAGCTAGGGGAGGAGAGAGACCAAGGAGCTAGGGGAGGAGAGAGACCAAGGAGCTAGGGGGAGAGAGACCAAGGAGCTAGGAGGAGAGAGACCAAGGAGCAAGGGGAGGAGAGAGACCAAGGAGCAAGGGGAGGAGAGAGACCAAGGAGCTAGGGGGAGAGAGACCAAGGAGCTAGGGGGAGAGAGACCAAGGAGCTAGGGGAGGAGAGAGACCAAGGAGCTAGGGGAGGAGAGAGACCAAGGAGCTAGGGGGAGAGAGACCAAGGAGCTAGGGGGAGAGAGACCAAGGAGCTAGGGGAGGAGAGAGACCAAGGAGCTAGGGGAGGAGAGAAATGAAACTAGAGATGTCAAATCAAATCAAATATGATTTGTCACATACACATGGTTAGCAGATGCTAATGCGAGTGTAGCGAAATGCTTGTGCTTCTAGTTCCGACCATGCAGTAATAACCAACGAGTAATCTAACAATTTCACAACTACTAGCTACTACCTTGTACACACAAGTGTAAAGGAATGAATAAGAATATGTACATATCAATATATGTATGAGTGATGGCCGAATGCAAGATGCAGTAGATGTTATAGAATACAGTATATACTTATGAGATGAGTAATATGTAGGGTATGTAAACATTATATAAAGGGGTATTGTTTAACCTCTTCAACCTATGGGGGGCGCTATGTCATTATTGGATAAAAAAAACGTGTCTGTTTTAAGAGCAAAATTTTGCCACGAAAAGATGCTCGACTATGCATATAATTGGCAGCTTTGGAAAGAAAACACTCTCCCGTTTCCAAAACTGCAAAGATATTATCTGTGAGTGCCCCAGAACTGATGCTACAGGCGAAACCAAGATGAAACTTCAAACAGGAAATGAGCAGGATTTTTGAGGCTCTGTTTTTCATTGTCTCCTTATATGGCTGTGAAAGCGCCGCGAATTAGACTGCCCTTTCTATCGTTTCTCCAAGTTGTCTGCAATCCTCAAGGTGTTTTTCACATATCTATCGATGATAAATCATTCGTGGCAGTTGACTTTCTCCTCTGAAGAAAATGGAACGCGCTTGGAGCTGGAGATTACGCAATAATTTTGACGGAGGACACCGGGAGGACACCTGGTAAATGTAGTCTCTTATGGTCAATCTTCCAATGATATGCCTACAAATATGTCACAATGCTGCAGACACCTTGGGGAAATGACAGAAAGTGCAGGCTCATTCCTGGAGCATTTACAGCCATATAAGGAGACATTGGAACACAGGGCATTCATAATCTGGACCATTTCCCGTATGAAATGTCATCTTGGTTTCACCTGAAGCATTAGTTCTGGGGCACTCACAGATAATATCTTTGCAGATTTGGAAACATCAGAGTTTTTTCTTTCCAAAGCTGTCAATTACATGCATAGTTGAGCATCTTTTCGTGACAAAATATCTTGTTTAAAACGGGAACGTTTTTATCCAAAAATTAAAAGAGCGCCCCCTATCTCAAAGAAGTTAAGAGAAATCGTACAATGTCAAATTGGTGATGTTCAAAAATAGGTGTTTCTTTTAAAAACAGTTACAGATCCAGTTGCAAGGTGTTCATACAAATCTTTTTAAAGTGTGCTGCGGAGCTCTGCGAGATTTCTGTGATTTTCTGAAATAACACACACTCACTAAACCCTCCGTAAATAACTCAGTTCTTAACGTAAAGACTTAAAACTCAGGATTCTGTAAAGGCATATCCCAATCAGGATATGAGTTTATTTATAGCTTCCTGTACCAACTGGAAGTGCCTTAAATGCTGTCATAGTGGCTGTTTTGAAGGGTTTAAATGGTCAGACCTTTTCAAAGCTTCATATGAGTGATTAGGCAACCCCCATGAACTGTAAATCAGTCATTTTTCCCATAAAATTTCAAAGAAAAACTAAATCACACACACACAGCTTGGCAGGAGGGACCCATTGGGGTGCCTAGAGACAGACAGTGCCTGCAATAGTTAGCTTTGTTCGAGCTAAAAAAGAACCGTCAGACCTAGAGTTCTGAAACTTTAGAAACCTGTTCTAGACCTCAGGTCGATAGTGCGTGGTGAGTTAGGTGGCTCTAGATGGTTGTCGGACCGAGAAACAGCCTCATACATTTGCAATGACTTCAATTCATTTTGACCATTACGAAAATGACGACATTTAGAAAAGTCTCAGAGACGCAAGACTAGGTGCATTGAAACCGGTTCGGTCCATAGAGACGGACCCCAACGTTTCTGTCCGATAGCTCATTCAAGAACCCCGTAGCAAGGCATGGAAAAAAATGGATTTTCACCACCAATAAGGGTCTTGCTCGGGCACCGAAGGATCTATCGAGACGAAATTCGGGATTCGGGGTCGCTTCACATAGGCCTTCACATAATGTCCGAACTGGACCCGCAGCTAGAACATAACTATGTGTTTTACCTTTTTATTATGTTTTATTTCTAAAGGCTGTCTGTTTTTATTATGGTTTGAACAGAAGGCGCTGTGAATTATGGGCCTGCTCTGACATATGTGATGGTTGGCTTCTAAATGAGTCGGAAAAAGTGGGTTTGGTGTCAATTGATATCAGTTTGATGTCAGAATGACATCTAATTGACTGATGGACACTGACTTGCTAGTTGACTTTTGTACATTTGCAATATGTTTAAACGGAGAGGGACCATCACCAAAATGGCATTCTGAAATCAACACTAAAAATGGCATCACCATAGTCTCCAGACTGTGCTGAGTTCAACGAGACGCCCCGCTTGACCGTAGCTCGCTCTGAATGCAGCGACCTTCAAAAACATAAGGCCCAAAATGAAGCCTGGCCCTAAATGTAATTTGCTTTTGGGTGACAGTGAGAGAACTGTTAGGGTTTTGAAACACATAACCTGTCATTATGAAAATCACTATATTCAAACCGGTAAAGATCAGTCAATTCTTAACATAAAGACTTTAAACTCAGGATTCTGTAAGAGCATACCCCAAGAAAGATATGTGTTTACTTATAGCTTCCTGTGCCGACCGGAAGTGCCTTTAATTGGGTCTCACTGTCTGTTTTGAAGGGTTAAAAAAGTCACATATTTCCAAATACTTCATATGTGTGACTTTGGCCAAAAAAGTGACTTTTGACTTTGACTTTTGACTTCGTATGAAATCATATTGCAAATGGACAAAACATATTATGCAGAAGTAAAAAAAAAAATTATAAAATTGGACAAAAGTATATTAATACAGTTCTTGCACATGTGTAATTGACAAAAATAATTGAAAGAATTTTGAAAAATTGTCCAGAAAGCACTTTTTTCAGGGGTTGCTGGGTTTTTGATTTTTTTTTTCACTTTTTCAAAATTTTGCTTTTGGATGTTGACTTGTGTTTCATTTGAAAAACCATGGAGGAGCGCGCTCGCCACCTGATGGATTTTTAAAGTGTTACACCTGGCATTTGCCATATGGCATTTGCAATCAACTTTGAACAAAACGACGCCGAATTGAGTGGTATTGGACACCGTGTATATGGTTTGTCCAGTGCCAATGACTTCCCATTCATTTATGTCCATTTCAGGGGGGTGTTCCCTTACCTCTGGAGAGCCTTACGGTTGTGGGCGGAGCAGTTGCCAGACAGGATGCTCTCGATTGTGCATCTGTAAAAGTTTGACAAGCCACATTTTTTCAGCCTCCTTTTTCAGCCTCCTTCACCACGCCGTCTGTACATTTCAGTTTGTCCTTGATGTGTACGCCGAGGAACTGAACTTTCCACCTTCTCCACTACTGTCTCGTCGATGTGGATGGAGGGGGGGGTGCTCCCTCTGCTGAAGTCCACGATCATCTCCTTTGTTTTGTTGACTTTGAGTGTGAGGTTATTTTCCTGACACCACACTCCGAGGGCCCTCACCTCCTCCCTGTAGGCCGTCTCATCGTTGTTTGTAATCAAGCCTACCACTGTAGTGTCTACCACTGTAGTGTCTCCTAGGGGTGCATCTCAATAGTCTAGTTCTGTCTCCTAGGGGTGCATCTCAATAGTCTAGTTTTGTCTCCTAGGGGTGCATCTCAATAGTCTAGTTCTGTCTCCTAGCGGTGCATCTCAATAGTCTAGTTCTGTCTCCTAGGGGTGCATCTCAATAGTCTAGTTTTGTCTCCTAGAGGTGCATCTCAATAGTCTGGTCTCCTAGCAGTGCATCTCAATAGTCTAGTTCGGTCTCCTAGCGGTGCATCTCAATAGTCTAGTTCTGTCTCCTAGAGGTGCATCTCAATAGTCTGGTCTCCTAGCGGTGCATCTCAATAGTCTAGTTCTGTCTCCTAGCGGTGCATCTCAATAGTCTAGTTCTGTCTCCTAGGGGTGCATCTCAATAGTCTAGTTCTGTCTCCTAGGGGTGCATCTCAATAGTCTAGTTCTGTCTCCTAGGGGTGCATCTCAATAGTCTAGTTCTGTCTCCTAGGGTTGCATCTCAATAGTCTAGTTCTGTCTCCTAGGGGTGCATCTCAATAGTCTAGTTCTGTCTCCTAGGGTTGCATCTCAATAGTCTAGTTCTGTCTCCTAGGGGTGCATCTCAATAGTCTAGTTCTGTCTCCTAGAGGTGCATCTCAATAGTCTGGTCTCCTAGCGGTGCATCTCAATAGTCTAGTTCTGTCTCCTAGGGGTGCATCTCAATAGTCTAGTTCTAGGGGTGCATCTCAATAGTCTGGTTCTGGGGTGCATCTCAATAGTCTAGTTCTGTCTCCTAGGGGTGCATCTCAATAGTCTAGTTCTGTCTCCTAGGGGTGCATCTCAATAGTCTAGTTCTGTCTCCTAGGGGTGCATCTCAATAGTCTAGTTCTGTCTCCTAGGGGTGCATCTCAATAGTCTAGTTCTGTCTCCTAGGGGTGCATCTCAATAGTCTGGTTCTGTCTCCTAGAGGTGCATCTCAATAGTCTAGTTCTGTCTCCTAGGGGTGCATCTCAATAGTCTAGTTCTGTCTCCTAGGGGTGCATCTCAATAGTCTAGTTCTGTCTCCTAGGGGTGCATCTCAATAGTCTAGTTCTGTCTCCTAGAGGTGCATCTCAATAGTCTAGTTCTGTCTCCTAGGGTGCATCTCAATAGTCTAGTTCTGTCTCCTAGGGGTGCATCTCAATAGTCTAGTTCTGTCTCCTAGGGGTGCATCTCAATAGTCTAGTTCTGTCTGGTCTCCTAGCGGTCAATAGTCTGGTCTCCTAGGTAAATCTCAATAGTCTAGTTCTGTCTCCTAGGGGTGCATCTCAATAGTCTAGTTCTGTCTCCTAGGGGTGCATCTCAATAGTCTAGTTCTGTCTCCTAGGGGTGCATCTCAATAGTCTAGTTCGGTCTCCTAGAGGTGCATCTCAATAGTCTAGTTCGGTCTCCTAGAGGTGCATCTCAATAGTCTGGTCTCCTCGGGGTGAGTGTCAATAGTCTCTTGTGTACTCCAGGGGTGAGTCTCAATAGTCTCTAGTGTGGTCTAGGGGTGAGTGTCAATAGTCTCTAGTGTAGTCCCGGGGTGAGTGTCAATAGTCTCTAGTGTAGTCTCGGGGTGAGTGTCAATAGTCTCTAGTGTAGTCCCGGGGTGATTGTCTCTAGTGTAGTGTAGGGGATTCTCAATAGTATATTGTCTGTCTTACTAATGGTGCCACCATATTTGGGTCAGGTGGAACTGCTAGTGAGCATTTTAATTTGGCAGTCTAGTTCGACAATTGAGATGCACCGCTAGGAGGAAACAATTCTAGACTATTGAGATGTACCCCTAGAAGCATATTAAACTTCACCATTGAGATGCACCCTTAGAAGGAGATTAGACTAGATTATTGAGATGTACCCCTTGAAGGATATTAGATTAGATTATTGAGATGTACCCCTAGAAGGATATTAGATCATACTATTGAGATGTACCCCTAGAAGGATATTAGACCAGATTATTGAGATGTACCCCTAGAAGGATATTAGACTAGATTATTGAGATGTACCCCTAGAAGGAGATTAGACTAGATTATTGAGATGTACCCCTAGAAGGAGATTAGACCATGTTATTGAGATGTACCCCGAGAAGTATATTAGACCAGATTATTGAGATGTACCCCTAGAAGGATATTAGACTATATTATTGAGATGTACCCCTAGAAGGATATTAGATCATACTATTGAGATGTACCCCTAGAAGGAGATTAGACAACGTTATTGAGATTTACCCCTAGAAGGATATTAGACTAGATTATTGAGATGTACCCCTAGAAGGATATTAGACCACACTATTGAGATGTACCCCTAGAAGGATATTAGACCACGTTATTGAGATGTACCCCTAGAAGGAGATTAGACTAGATTATTGAGATGTACCCCTAGAAGGATATTGAGATGTCATTACATTTGACCCAAAATGTCATTATATTCAAACAGTAATGAAAAAAAGGACAAATCTATATTCTACGATTGTTACATAATATATTAGATTTAATAATAACAAGACAAGTACAAACCAGGCAAGGCTCTACAACAGTTTTAAAACATTGAAGTGGTCCACATTTTAATTGATATGCCCAAAATCACTCAAAGTAAATATCATCCCAGTCTTGGAGAATTTTAATTGTAAATACAGTTACATCAGTTAATAATTAAAGGGGGAAATATGATCAAATAAAACATTTAAAAATATATATTTATATATAACAAACTGTGGAAACTTTTTGTAATTTTTGTGTTTTTTTTAGTTTAAAAAATTCACTGATAAATAGTGTGCAAGTTGCTTTGGTGCAAATTAATAATAATTAATAATAATTCATTTTTGTCTGTTATATGGTTAAGTGTTAAATAATAGTAATTTGAAAGAGGGCCGAGCTTCAATCAAATCAGTTCTAACCACACATGCTGGAGATATCCAATCGGTGAGCAGCTCCTCTTGATCGTTGTCACGAAGCCACACCCACTGGCATTAGAAGTTCAGAAGGAGGAAGTGGTATAGAAATAATAACTCTCAGATTGAATTAGTGCTTTAAGCAGGTAATGCATCTTAAAGCCAGAGTCCTTATTAACTGAAACAATAACAAATTCATAGACAGAGCTATGGATGCCAGGACTGACCATCCATGATATCAGAATAATAGTTTTAATAATGTTTTAAAGCCGTACAGTGTTTGTTTGCATTGTTTAGAAACATTGGGGTAAAACAAGCTTATATTGTGGGTTCTGATGGGGTACGACAGTTGAGCTGAAGTCATGAGGTATTCATATGTTATATTCTTCTAGAATCAATGGGTACATATAATGAATTTATAAGTAAAAAAATGTGTGTAGCAACTAAGGATTCTAGCTTTAAGGCTGTATCTATGAGAGCTGGGAAACTGTTGATTGGTTAAACCAATGCCACAGCAGCTATGCCTCAGGCTATTGGTTAGCCAGCAGCTAGCAGAGCCACAGCAGCTATGTCCCAGGCTATTAGCTAGCCTACCAGCTAGCAGAGCCACAGCAGCTATGCCCCAGGCTATTAGCTAGCCTACCAGCTAGCAGAGCCACAGCAGCTATGCCCCAGGCTATTAGCTAGCCTACCAGCTAGCAGAGCCACAGCAGCTATGTCCCAGGCTATTGGTTAGCCAGCAGCTAGCAGAGCCACAGCAGCTATGTCCCAGGCTATTAGCTAGCCAGCAGCTGTACCATTAACAGAGCCAAAGTGAGAGGCAAGGCAGCCAGAGAGAAGGAAGTGGGTCGGGGAGCACTTCCTGATGTGGTTGATGACCCTGAAAAAGTAGGAAAAACAGAGTTGTTCAGTAAATTACAGAAGTGGATTGTCTTTTCATATTTCTGTTCACATGTTGACTTTGCTCGTATAGATGTGTACGGTGACATTGAAACAGGGACGGACTGGGACCAGAAATTGGCCCTGGCATTTTAAACATATTGGCTCATATTTTCCTAAATTATTAGCCAGATAATTATAATGTTTACCTACAGAAAAACAGGTTAGACAGACCCACTGGACTGAAAATGGACCAGCCCATCTGGCCATTTGCCCAGAATGCCAGTTGGCCAGTCCGCACCTGGAGATGAATACTCACCATCACTGACGCTGCCTGGTATAATGTTCAGGGAGGTGGAACTGCTGGTGAGAATTGCCTGTGTGTTGCTTGAGCTGGGAACCGAAGACAGCTTCTCGAACACGAGGGTCATGTCGGTAACTACAGATCCACTCCTACTCAGGAGAAGGAGAGAAAATGGACAACCCTCAGAAATCATTATCATCTCATCAGCATCGTCAAAGTTTTCAAGTTTTAATGTCATGTGCACAAGTCCAGTGAAATGCCTTTTCTTGCAAGCCTTAAACCCAACGATGCAGTAATCAACATCAATGTAGTAGTACAAATAACAGAAGGTAGAACAGAAACCTAGTCAATAAGTAATGAGAATTCATACCCTTACCTGAATGAGGTGACAATGGAACGACGGAAGCCTGGGGTCTTAGCAAAAGCCTTGTTCACCTGCGTTGAAAGATAGGATGATCAATGGTTCAATGAAAACAGGGTCCTTGACGGCATTAGTAGAAGCTTTGGTTTCATTCTTTCATAGTAAATAGACCTCTCAATAGTAACCTTTTTGACTTGGCATGTACGGATAACTGATGATAGGGTTTTACAGGAGGCATGTACAGGCTCACTGATGATAGGGTTTTACAGGAGGCATGTACAGGATAACTGATAATAGGGTTTTACAGGAGGCATGTACAGGATAACTGATAATAGGGTTTTACAGGAGGCATGTACAGGATAACTGATGATAGGGTTTTACAGGAGGCGTGTACAGGATAACTGATGATAGGGTTTTACAGGAGGCATGTACAGGATAACTGATGATAGGGTTTTACGGGAGGCATGTACAGGATAACTGATGATAGGGTTTTACAGGAGGCATGTACAGGATAACTGATGATAGGGTTTTACAGGAGGCATGTACACTTATATTTATGTTTTGGACGTTTATTTGACAAGGTAATTACAATTACCCCCCCCGGCCAAACCCTAACCAGGACGACGCTGGGCCAATTGTGCACCACCCTATGGGTCTCCCAATCACGACCTGTTGTGATACAGCCAGGAATCAAACCAGGGTCTGTAGTGACGCCTCTAGCACTGAGACACAGTGACTTAGACCACTGTGATACAGCCTGTAATCGAACCAGGGTCTGTAGTGATGCCTCTAACACTGAGATACAGTGCCTTAGACCGCTGCCCTACGATTTTCCTCCCCAAAAATGGTTTGTCATACAAAAGCAAAACCCGTGTCAAAAATGTTTCATCCCAATGAAGTTTCTGTGTGAAAATCTGAGCGACCAGAAATATTTTCCGACCTACGCTGGCGTGGAATCGCCCGATACTTACCTCAGAGGTCACTTTGGCAGCCAGAGTCTTGAACTCTGAAGAGGAAGGGTTGGAAAGATCTGAGTTGAACGTCTGGTTGAGACGGAACTGAAGACTCATTGTTCCTTCACTAGAAGATGGAGGGTCAGTTGATGCGACAGCAGCGGAAGTGGTGGTGGTGGTGACAGCTGCTGGAGGAGTGGTGGTGGTGACAGCTGCTGTAGTGGTGGTGGTACCAGCTGCTGCAGGAGTGGTGGTGGTGACAGCTGCTGGAGGAGTGGTGGTGGTGACAGCTGCTGGAGGAGTGGTGGTGGTACCAGCTGCTGCAGGAGTGGTGGTGGTACCAGCTGCTGCAGGAGTGGTGGTGGTGACAGCTGCTGCAGGAGTGGTGGTGGTGGTACCAGCTGCTGCAGGGGTGGTGGTGGTGGTGACAGCTGCTGCAGGAGTGGTGGTGGTGACAGCCGCAGGGGCGGCGGTGGTGGTGGTGACAGCTGCAGGGGCGGCGGTGGTGGTGGTGACAGCCGCAGGGGCTGCGGTGGTGGTGGTGACAGCTGCAGGGGCGGCGGTGGTGGTGGTGACAGCCGCAGGGGCTGCGGTGGTGGTGGTGACAGCTGCAGGGGCGGCGTTGGTGGTGGTGACAGCCGCAGGGGCGTTGGTGGTGGTGGTGACAGCTGCAGGGGCGGCGATGGTGGTGGTGACAGCAGCAGGGGCTGCGGTGGTGGTGGCACCAGCTGCTGCAGGAGTGGTGGTGGTGACAGCTGCTGCAGGGGCGGAAGTTGTGAGAGGTGCTGCAGGAGTGGTGGTGGTGACAGCTGCTGCATGTGCGGAAGTGGTGAGAGGTGCTGCAGGGACGGTGGTGGTGACAGGTGCTGCAGGGATGGTGGTGGTGACAGCTGCTGCAGGGACGGTGGTGGTGACAGGTGCTGCAGGTGCGGAAGTGGTGAGAGGTGCTGCATGAGTGGTGGTGGTGACAGCTGCTGCAGGGACGGTGGTGGTGACAGGTGCTGCAGGGGCGGTAGTGGTGAGAGGTGCTGCATGAGTGGTGGTGGTGACAGCTGCTGCAGGGGCGGTGGTGGTGACAGCTGCTACAGGGGCGGAAGTGGTGAGAGGTGCTGCAGGAGTGGTGGTGGTGACAGCTGCTGCAGGGGCGGTAGTGGTGAGAGGTGCTGCAGGGACGGTGGTGGTGACAGCTGCTGCAGGGGCGGAAGTGGTGAGAGGTGCTGCAGGAGTGGTGGTGGTGACAGCTGCTGCAGGTGCGGAAGTGGTGAGAGTTGCTGCATGAGTGGTGGTGGTGACAGCTGCTGCAAGGGCAGTAGTGGTGAGAGGTGCTGCAGGACTGGTGGTGGTGACAGCTGCTGCAGGGGCGGAAGTGGTGACAGGTGCTGCAGGAGCAGTGTTGGTGACAGCTGCTACAGGAGTGGTGGTGGTGACAGCTGCTGCAGGTGCGGAAGTGGTGAGAGGTGCTGCAGGAGTGGTGGTGACAGCTGCTGCAGGGACGGAGGTGGTGACAGGTGCTGCAGGGGCGGTGGTGGTGACAGCTGCTGCAGGGGTGGTGACAGTGGTGACGGAGGTGCTGCAGGGGCGGTAGTGGTGAGCTGCTGCAGGTGCTGCAGGGGGGCGGTAGTGGTGAGAGGTGCTGCATGAGTTGTGGTGGTGACAGCTGCTGCAGGGACGGTGGTGGTGACAGCTGCTGCAGGGGAGGTAGTGGTCAGAGGTGCTGCATGAGTGGTGGTGGTGACAGCTGCTGCAGGGGCGGTAGTGGTGAGAGGTGCTGCAGGAGTGGTGGTGGTGACAGCTGCTGCAGGGGCGGTAGTGGTGACAGCTGCTGCAGGGACGGTGTTGGTGACAGGTGCTGCAGGGGCGGTAGTGGTGAGAGGTGCTGCATGAGTGGTGGTGGTGACAGCTGCTGCAGGGGCGGTGGTGGTGAGAGGTGCTGCAGGAGTGGTGGTGGTGACAGCTGCTGCAGGGGCGGTGGTGGTGAGAGGTGCTGCAGGGACGGTGGTGGTGACAGCTGCTGCAGGGGCGGTAGTGGTGAGAGGTGCTGCAGGAGTGGTGGTGGTGACAGCTGCTGCAGGGGCGGTGGTGGTGACAGCTGCTGCAGGGGCGGTAGTGGTGACAGCTGCTGCAGGGGCGGAAGTGGTGACAGGTGCTGCAGGAGTGGTGGTGACAGCTGCTGCAGGGACGGAGGTGGTGAGAGGTGCTGCATGGGCGGTGGTGGTGACAGCTGCTGCAGGGGAGGTAGTGGTGAGAGGTGCTGCATGAGTGGTGGTGGTGACAGCTGCTGCAGGAGCAGAAGTGGTGAGAGGTGCTGCAGGAGTGGTGGTGGTGACAGCTGCTGCAGGTGCGGAAGTGGTGAGAGGTGCTGCAGGAGTGGTGGTGACAGCTGCTGCAGGGACGGTGGTGGTGACAGGTGCTGCAGGTGCGGAAGTGGTGAGAGGTGCTGCATGAGTGGTGGTGGTGACAGCTGCTGCAGGGGCGGTGGTGGTGACAGCTGCTACAGGGGCGGAAGTGGTGAGAGGTGCTGCAGGAGTGGTGGTGGTGACAGCTGCTGCAGGGTCGGTAGTGGTGAGAGGTGCTGCAGGGACGGTGGTGGTGACAGCTGCTGCAGGGGCGGAAGTGGTGAGAGGTGCTGCAGGAGTGGTGGTGGTGACAGCTGCTGCAGGTGCGGAAGTGGTGAGAGGTGCTGCAGGAGTGGTGGTGACAGCTGCTGCAGGGACGGTGGTGGTGACAGGTGCTGCAGGGGCGGTAGTGGTGAGAGTTGCTGCATGAGTGGTGGTGGTGACAGCTGCTGCAGGGGCAGTAGTGGTGAGAGGTGCTGCAGGACTGGTGGTGGTGACAGCTGCTGCAGGGGCGGAAGTGGTGACAGGTGCTGCAGGAGCAGTGTTGGTGACAGCTGCTACAGGAGTGGTGGTGGTACCAGCTGCTGCAGGGGCGGAAGTGGTGACAGCTGCTGCAGGTGCGGAAGTGGTGAGAGGTGCTGCAGGAGTGGTGGTGACAGCTGCTGCAGGGATGGAGGTGGTGACAGGTGCTGCAGGGGCGGTGGTGGTGACAGCTGCTGCAGGGGCGGTAGTGGTGAGAGGTGCTGCAGGGGCGGTAGTGGTGAGAGGTGCTGCATGGGCGGTAGTGGTGAGAGGTGCTGCATGAGTTGTGGTGGTGACAGCTGCTGCAGGGACGGTGGTGGTGACAGCTGCTGCAGGGGAGGTAGTGGTCAGAGGTGCTGCATGAGTGGTGGTGGTGACAGCTGCTGCAGGGGCGGTAGTGGTGAGAGGTGCTGCAGGAGTGGTGGTGGTGACAGCTGCTGCAGGGGCGGTAGTGGTGACAGCTGCTGCAGGGACGGTGTTGGTGACAGGTGCTGCAGGGGCGGTAGTGGTGAGAGGTGCTGCATGAGTGGTGGTGGTGACAGCTGCTGCAGGGGCGGTGGTGGTGAGAGGTGCTGCAGGAGTGGTGGTGGTGACAGCTGCTGCAGGGGCGGTGGTGGTGACAGCTGCTGCAGGGGCGGTAGTGGTGACAGCTGCTGCAGGGGCGGAAGTGGTGACAGGTGCTGCAGGGGCGGTGGTGGTGACAGCTGCTGCAGGGGCGGTGGTGGTGACAGCTGCTACAGGGGCGGTAGTGGTGAGAGGTGCTGCAGGGGCGGTGGTGGTGACAGCTGCTGCAGGAGCAGTGGTGGTGACAGCTACTGCAGGGGGTGGTAGTGACAGCTGCTGCAAGGGGGGTGGTAGTGACAGCTGCTGCAAGGGCGGTGGTGGTGACAGCTGCTGCAGGAGCGGTGGTGGTGACAGCTGCTACAGGAGCAGTGGTGGTACCAGCTGCTGCAGGAGCAGTGGTGGTACCAGCTGCTGCAGGGACGGTGTTGGTGACAGGTGCTGCAGGGGCGGTCGTGGTGAGAGGTGCTACAGGAGTGGTGGTGGTGACAGCTGCTGCAGGTGCGGAAGTGGTGAGAGGTGCTGCAGGAGCAGTGTTGGTGACAGCTGCTACAGGAGTGGTGGTGGTGACAGCTGCTGCAGGTGCGGAAGTGGTGAGAGGTGCTGCAGGAGTGGTGGTGACAGCTGCTGCAGGGACGGAGGTGGTGACAGGTGCTGCAGGGGCGGTGGTGGTGACAGCTGCTGCAGGGGCGGTAGTGGTGAGAGGTGCTGCAGGGGCGGTAGTGGTGAGAGGTGCTGCATGGGCGGTAGTGGTGAGAGGTGCTGCATGAGTTGTGGTGGTGACAGCTGCTGCAGGGACGGTGGTGGTGACAGCTGCTGCAGGGGAGGTAGTGGTCAGAGGTGCTGCATGAGTGGTGGTGGTGACAGCTGCTGCAGGGGCGGTAGTGGTGAGAGGTGCTGCAGGAGTGGTGGTGGTGACAGCTGCTGCAGGGGCGGTAGTGGTGACAGCTGCTGCAGGGACGGTGTTGGTGACAGGTGCTGCAGGGGCGGTAGTGGTGAGAGGTGCTGCATGAGTGGTGGTGGTGACAGCTGCTGCAGGGGCGGTGGTGGTGAGAGGTGCTGCAGGAGTGGTGGTGGTGACAGCTGCTGCAGGGGCGGTGGTGGTGAGAGGTGCTGCAGGGACGGTGGTGGTGACAGCTGCTGCAGGGGCGGTAGTGGTGACAGGTGCTGCAGGAGTGGTGGTGGTGACAGCTGCTGCAGGGGCGGTGGTGGTGACAGCTGCTGCAGGGGCGGTGGTGGTGACAGCTGCTGCAGGGGCGGAAGTGGTGACAGGTGCTGCAGGAGGGTGGTGGTGACAGCTGCTGCAGAGGTGGGAGTGGTGGTGGTGACAGCGGAGTGGTGGTGAGAGGTGCTGCAGGGCGGTGGTGGTGACAGCTGCTGCAGCTGCTACAGGAGGTAGTGGTGAGAGGTGCTGCATGCAGTGGTGGTGGTGACAGCTGCTGCAGGCTGCAGGGGCGGAAGTGGTGAGAGGTGCTGCAGGAGTGGTGGTGGTGACAGCTGCTGCAGGGGCGGTGGTGGTGACAGGTGGAAGTGGTGAGAGGTGCTGCAGGGAGTGGTGGTGACAGCTGCTGCAGGGACGGTGGTGGTGACAGCTGCTGCAGGTGCGGAAGTGGTGAGAGGTGCTGCATGAGTGGTGGTGGTGGTGGTGGTGACAGCTGCTGCAGGGGCGGTGGTGACAGGTGCTGCAGGGGCTGCAGGGGCGGTGGTGGTGACAGCTGGGGCGGAAGTGGTGAGAGGTGCTGCAGGAGTGGTGGTGGTGACAGCTGCTGCAGGGTCAGGTAGTGGTGAGAGGTGCTGCAGGGAGGTGCTGCAGGAGTGGTGGTGGTGACAGCTGCTGCAGGGGCGGAAGTGGTGAGAGGTGCTGCAGGAGTGGTGGTGGTGACAGCTGCTGCAGGGCGGAAGTGGTGAGAGGTGCTGCAGGAGTGGTGGTGGTGGTGACAGCTGCTGCAGCTGCTGGGACGGTGGTGGTGACAGGTGCTGCAGGGGCGGTAGTGGTGAGAGTTGCTGCAGGAGTGGTGGTGGTGACAGCTGCTGCAGGGGCAGGGGTAGTGGTGAGAGGTGCTGCAGGACTGGTGGTGGTGACAGCTGCTGCAGGGGCGGAAGTGGTGACAGGTGCTGCAGGAGCAGTGTTGGTGACAGCTGCTGCAGGAGTGGTGGTGGTGCACCAGCTGCTGCAGGGGCGGAAGTGGTGACAGCTGCTGCAGGTGACAGCTGCTGCAAGTGGTGTGAGAGGTGCTGCAGGAGTGGTGGTGACAGCTGC
>NW_025747560.1:0-52590 GCF_021184085.1 Oncorhynchus gorbuscha
GATTCTAACCCTAACAGGACTGACCACCCGCTCTGATTCTAACCCTAACAGGACTGACCACCCGCTCTGATTCTATCAGGACTGACCACCTGCTCTGATTCTAACAGGACTGACCACCTGCTCTGATTCCAACAGGACTGACCACCTGCTCTGATTCCAACAGGACTGACCACCTGCTCTGATTCCAACAGGACTGACCACCTGCTCTGATTCCAACAGGACTGACCACGTTCTGATTCCAACAGGACTGACCACCTGCTCTGATTCTAACAGGAGGACTGACCACCTGCTCTGATACTAACCGGACTGACCGCCTGCTCTGATTCTAACCCTAACAGGACTGACCACCCGCTCTGATTCTAACCCTAACAGGACTGACCACCCGCTCTGATTCTAACCCTAACAGGACTGACCACCCGCTCTGATTCTAACCCTAACAGGACTGACCACCTGCTCTGATTCCAACAGGACTGACCACCTGCTCTGATTCCAACAGGACTGACCACCTGCTCTGATTCCAACAGGACTGACCACCTGCTCTGATTCTAACAGGACTGACCACCTGCTCTGATTCTAACAGGACTGACCACCTGCTCTGATACTAACCGGACTGACCGCCTGCTCTGATTCTAACCCTAACAGGACTGACCACCCGCTCTGATTCTAACCCTAACAGGACTGACCACCCGCTCTGATTCTAACCCTAACAGGACTGACCACCCGCTCTGATTCTAACCCTAACAGGACTGACCACCTGCTCTGATTCCAACAGGACTGACCACCTGCTCTGATTCCAACAGGACTGACCACCTGCTCTGATTCTAACCCTAACAGGACTGACCACCTGCTCTGATTCTAACAGGACTGACCACCTGCTCTGATTCTAACAGGACTGACCACCTGCTCTGATTCTAACAGGACTGACCACCTGCTCTGATTCTAACAGGACTGACCACCTGCTCTGATTCTAACCCTAACAGGACTGACCGCCTGCTCTGATTCTAACCCTAACAGGACTGACCACCTGCTCTGATTCTAACAGGACTGACCACCTGCTCTGATTCTAACAGGACTGACCACCTGCTCTGATTCTAACAGGACTGACCACCTGCTCTGATTCTAACAGGACTGACCACCTGCTCTGATTCTAACAGGACTGACCACCTGCTCTGATTCTAACAGGACTGACCACCTGCTCTGATTCTAACAGGACTGACCCACCTGCTCTGATTCTAACCCTAACAGGACTGACCGCCTGCTCTGATTCTAACAGGACTGACCACCTGCTCTGATTCTAACAGGACTGACCGCCTGCTCTGATTCTAACCCTAACAGGACTGACCACCTGCTCTGATTCTAACAGGACTGACCACCTGCTCTGATTCTAACAGGACTGACCGCCTGCTCTGATCTAACAGGACTGACCACCTGCTCTGATTCTAACAGGACTGACCACCTGCTCTGATTCTAACAGGACTGACCACCTGCTCTGATTCTAACAGGACTGACCACCTGCTCTGATTCTAACCCTAACAGGACTGACCACCTGCTCTGATTCTAACAGGACTGACCACCTGCTCTGATTCTAACAGGACTGACCACCTGCTCTGATTCTAACAGGACTGACCACCTGCTCTGATTCTAACAGGACTGACCACCTGCTCTGATTCTAACCCTAACAGGACTGACCACCTGCTCTGATTCTAACCCTAACAGGACTGACCACCTGCTCTGATTCTAACAGGACTGACCACCTGCTCTGATTTCTAACAGGACTGACCACCTGCTCTGATTCTAACAGGACTGACCACCTGCTCTGATTCTAACAGGACTGACCACCTGCTCTGATTCTAACAGGACTGACCACCTGCTCTGATTCTAACAGGACTGACCACCTGCTCTGATTCTCTAACAGGACTGACCACCTGCTCTGATTCTAACCCTAACAGGACTGACCACCTGCTCTGATTCTAACAGGACTGACCACCTGCTCTGATTCTAACAGGACTGACCACCTGCTCTGATTCTAACAGGACTGACCACCTGCTCTGATTCTAACAGGACTGACCACCTGCTCTGATTCTAACAGGACTGACCACCTGCTCTGATTCTAACAGGACTGACCACCTGCTCTGATTCTAACCCTAACAGGACTGACCGCCTGCTCTGATTCTAACAGGACTGACCGCCTGCTCTGATTCTAACCCTAACAGGACTGACCACCTGCTCTGATTCTAACAGGACTGACCACCTGCTCTGATTCTAACAGGACTGACCACCTGCTCTGATTCTAACAGGACTGACCACCTGCTCTGATTCTAACAGGACTGACCACCTGCTCTGATTCTAACAGGACTGACCACCTGCTCTGATTCTAACAGGACTGACCACCTGCTCTGATTCTAACAGGACTGACCACCTGCTCTGATTCTAACAGGACTGACCACCTGCTCTGATTCTAACAGGACTGACCACCTGCTCTGATTCTAACAGGACTGACCACCTGCTCTGATTCTAACAGGACTGACCACCTGCTCTGATTCCAACAGGACTGACCACCTGCTCTGATTCCAACAGGACTGACCACCTGCTCTGATTCCAACAGGACTGACCACCTGCTCTGATTCCAACAGGACTGACCACCTGCTCTGATTCCAACAGGACTGACCACCTGCTCTGATTCTAACAGGACTGACCACCTGCTCTGATTCTAACAGGACTGACCACCTGCTCTGATTCTAACCCTAACAGGACTGACCACCTGCTCTGATTCTAACAGGACTGACCACCTGCTCTGATTCTAACAGGACTGACCACCTGCTCTGATTCCAACAGGACTGACCACCTGTTCTGATTCCAACAGGACTGACCACCTGTTCTGATTCCAACAGGACTGACCACCTGCTCTGATTCTAACCCTAACAGGACTGACCACCTGCTCTGATTCTAACCCTAACAGGACTGACCACCTGCTCTGATTCTAACCCTAACAGGACTGACCGCCTGCTCTGATTCTAACCCTAACAGGACTGACCGCCTGCTCTGATTCTAACCCTAACAGGACTGACCACCTGCTCTGATTCTAACCCTAACAGGACTGACCACCTGCTCTGATTCTAACCCTAACAGGACTGACCGCCTGCTCTGATTCTAACCCTAACAGGACTGACCGCCTGCTCTGATTCTAACCCTAACAGGACTGACCGCCTGCTCTGATTCTAACCCTAACAGGACTGACCACCTGCTCTGATTCTAACAGGACTGACCACCTGCTCTGATTCTAACAGGACTGACCACCTGCTCTGATTCTAACAGGACTGACCACCTGCTCTGATTCTAACAGGACTGACCACCTGCTCTGATTCTAACAGGACTGACCACCTGCTCTGATTCTAACAGGACTGACCACCTGCTCTGATTCTAACAGGACTGACCACCTGCTCTGATTCTAACAGGACTGACCACCTGCTCTGATTCTAACAGGACTGACCACCTGCTCTGATTCTAACAGGACTGACCACCTGCTCTGATTCTAACAGGACTGACCACCTGCTCTGATTCTAACAGGACTGACCACCTGCTCTGATTCTAACAGGACTGACCACCTGCTCTGATTCTAACCCTAACAGGACTGACCGCCTGCTCTGATTCTAACCCTAACAGGACTGACCACCTGCTCTGATTCTAACCCTAACAGGACTGACCACCTGCTCTGATTCTAACCCTAACAGGACTGACCACCCGCTCTGATTCTAACCCTATCAGGACTGACCACCTGCTCTGATTCTAACAGGACTGACCACCTGCTCTGATTCCAACAGGACTGACCACCTGCTCTGATTCCAACAGGACTGACCACCTGCTCTGATTCCAACAGGACTGACCACCTGCTCTGATTCTAACAGGACTGACCACCCGCTCTGATTCTAACCCTATCAGGACTGACCACCTGCTCTGATTCTAACAGGACTGACCACCTGCTCTGATTCTAACAGGACTGACCACCTGCTCTGATTCCAACAGGACTGACCACCTGCTCTGATTCTAACAGGACTGACCACCTGCTCTGATTCTAACAGGACTGACCACCTGCTCTGATTCTAACAGGACTGACCACCTGCTCTGATTCTAACCCTAACAGGACTGACCGCCTGCTCTGATTCTAACCCTAACAGGACTGACCACCTGCTCTGATTCTAACAGGACTGACCACCTGCTCTGATTCTAACAGGACTGACCACCTGCTCTGATTCTAACAGGACTGACCACCTGCTCTGATTCTAACAGGACTGACCACCTGCTCTGATTCTAACAGGACTGACCACCTGCTCTGATTCTAACAGGACTGACCACCTGCTCTGATTCTAACAGGACTGACCACCTGCTCTGATTCTAACCCTAACAGGACTGACCGCCTGCTCTGATTCTAACAGGACTGACCACCTGCTCTGATTCTAACAGGACTGACCGCCTGCTCTGATTCTAACCCTAACAGGACTGACCACCTGCTCTGATTCTAACAGGACTGACCACCTGCTCTGATTCTAACAGGACTGACCCACCTGCTCTGATTCTAACCCTAACAGGACTGACCGCCTGCTCTGATTCTAACAGGACTGACCACCTGCTCTGATTCTAACAGGACTGACCGCCTGCTCTGATTCTTAACAGGACTGACCACCTGCCTGATTCTAACAGGACTGACCACCTGCTCTGATTCTAACAGGACTGACCACCTGCTCTGATTCTAACAGGACTGACCACCTGCTCTGATTCTAACCCTAACAGGACTGACCACCTGCTCTGATTCTAACAGGACTGACCACCTGCTCTGATTCTAACAGGACTGACCACCTGCTCTGATTCTAACAGGACTGACCACCTGCTCTGATTCTAACAGGACTGACCACCTGCTCTGATTCTAACAGGACTGACCACCTGCTCTGATTCTAACCCTAACAGGACTGACCACCTGCTCTGATTCTAACAGGACTGACCACCTGCTCTGATTCTAACAGGACTGACCACCTGCTCTGATTCTAACAGGACTGACCACCTGCTCTGATTCTAACAGGACTGACCACCTGCTCTGATTCTAACAGGACTGACCACCTGCTCTGATTCTAACAGGACTGACCCACCTGCTCTGATTCTAACCCTAACAGGACTGACCGCCTGCTCTGATTCTAACAGGACTGACCGCCTGCTCTGATTCTAACCCTAACAGGACTGACCACCTGCTCTGATTCTAACAGGACTGACCACCTGCTCTGATTCTAGCAGGACTGACCACCTGCTCTGATTCTAACAGGACTGACCACCTGCTCTGATTCTAACAGGACTGACCACCTGCTCTGATTCTAACAGGACTGACCACCTGCTCTGATTCTAACAGGACTGACCACCTGCTCTGATTCTAACAGGACTGACCACCTGCTCTGATTCTAACAGGACTGACCACCTGCTCTGATTCTAACAGGACTGACCACCTGCTCTGATTCTAACAGGACTGACCACCTGCTCTGATTCTAACAGGACTGACCACCTGCTCTGATTCTAACAGGACTGACCACCTGCTCTGATTCCAACAGGACTGACCACCTGCTCTGATTCCAACAGGACTGACCACCTGCTCTGATTCCAACAGGACTGACCACCTGCTCTGATTCCAACAGGACTGACCACCTGCTCTGATTCTAACAGGACTGACCACCTGCTCTGATTCTAACAGGACTGACCACCTGCTCTGATTCTAACCCTAACAGGACTGACCACCTGCTCTGATTCTAACAGGACTGACCACCTGCTCTGATTCTAACAGGACTGACCACCTGCTCTGATTCCAACAGGACTGACCACCTGTTCTGATTCCAACAGGACTGACCACCTGTTCTGATTCCAACAGGACTGACCACCTGTTCTGATTCCAACAGGACTGACCACCTGCTCTGATTCTAACCCTAACAGGACTGACCACCTGCTCTGATTCTAACCCTAACAGGACTGACCACCTGCTCTGATTCTAACCCTAACAGGACTGACCGCCTGCTCTGATTCTAACCCTAACAGGACTGACCGCCTGCTCTGATTCTAACCCTAACAGGACTGACCACCTGCTCTGATTCTAACCCTAACAGGACTGACCACCTGCTCTGATTCTAACCCTAACAGGACTGACCGCCTGCTCTGATTCTAACCCTAACAGGACTGACCGCCTGCTCTGATTCTAACCCTAACAGGACTGACCGCCTGCTCTGATTCTAACCCTAACAGGACTGACCACCTGCTCTGATTCTAACAGGACTGACCACCTGCTCTGATTCTAACAGGACTGACCACCTGCTCTGATTCTAACAGGACTGACCACCTGCTCTGATTCTAACAGGACTGACCACCTGCTCTGATTCTAACAGGACTGACCACCTGCTCTGATTCTAACAGGACTGACCACCTGCTCTGATTCTAACAGGACTGACCACCTGCTCTGATTCTAACAGGACTGACCACCTGCTCTGATTCTAACAGGACTGACCACCTGCTCTGATTCTAACAGGACTGACCACCTGCTCTGATTCTAACAGGACTGACCACCTGCTCTGATTCTAACAGGACTGACCACCTGCTCTGATTCTAACAGGACTGACCACCTGCTCTGATTCTAACCCTAACAGGACTGACCGCCTGCTCTGATTCTAACCCTAACAGGACTGACCACCTGCTCTGATTCTAACCCTAACAGGACTGACCACCTGCTCTGATTCTAACCCTAACAGGACTGACCACCCGCTCTGATTCTAACCCTATCAGGACTGACCACCTGCTCTGATTCTAACAGGACTGACCACCTGCTCTGATTCCAACAGGACTGACCACCTGCTCTGATTCCAACAGGACTGACCACCTGCTCTGATTCCAACAGGACTGACCACCTGCTCTGATTCCAACAGGACTGACCACCTGCTCTGATTCCAACAGGACTGACCACCTGCTCTGATTCCAACAGGACTGACCACCTGCTCTGATTCCAACAGGACTGACCACCTGCTCTGATTCCAACAGGACTGACCACCTGCTCTGATTCTAACAGGACTGACCACCTGCTCTGATTCTAACAGGACTGACCACCTGCTCTGATTCTAACCCTAACAGGACTGACCACCTGCTCTGATTCTAACAGGACTGACCACCTGCTCTGATTCTAACAGGACTGACCACCTGCTCTGATTCTAACAGGACTGACCACCTGCTCTGATTCTAACAGGACTGACCACCTGCTCTGATTCTAACAGGACTGACCACCTGCTCTGATTCTAACAGGACTGACCACCTGCTCTGATTCTAACAGGACTGACCACCTGCTCTGATTCTAACAGGACTGACCACCTGCTCTGATTCTAACCCTAACAGGACTGACCGCCTGCTCTGATTCTAACCCTAACAGGACTGACCACCTGCTCTGATTCTAACAGGACTGACCACCTGCTCTGATTCTAACAGGACTGACCACCTGCTCTGATTCTAACAGGACTGACCACCTGCTCTGATTCTAACAGGACTGACCACCTGCTCTGATTCTAACCGGTCTGACCGCCTGCTCTGATTCTAACCCTAACAGGACTGACCACCCGCTCTGATTCTAACCCTAACAGGACTGACCACCCGCTCTGATTCTAACCCTAACAGGACTGACCACCCGCTCTGATTCTATCGGGACTGACCACCTGCTCTGATTCTAACAGGACTGACCACCTGCTCTGATTCCAACAGGACTGACCACCTGCTCTGATTCCAACAGGACTGACCACCTGCTCTGATTCCAACAGGACTGACCACCTGCTCTGATTCTAACAGGACTGACCACCTGCTCTGATTCTAACAGGACTGACCACCTGCTCTGATTCTAACAGGACTGACCGCCTGCTCTGATTCTAACCCTAACAGGACTGACCACCTGCTCTGATTCTAACAGGACTGACCACCTGCTCTGATTCTAACAGGACTGACCACCTGCTCTGATTCTAACCCTAACAGGACTGACCACCTGCTCTGATTCTAACAGGACTGACCACCTGCTCTGATTCTAACAGGACTGACCACCTGCTCTGATTCTAACAGGACTGACCACCTGCTCTGATTCTAACCCTAACAGGACTGACCACCTGCTCTGATTCTAACCCTAACAGGACTGACCACCTGCTCTGATTCAGGAACCAGGACTGACCACCTGCTCTGATTCTAACAGGACTGACCACCTGCTCTGATTCTAACAGGACTGACCCACCTGCTCTGATTCTAACCCTAACAGGACTGACCGCCTGCTCTGATTCTAACAGGACTGACCGCCTGCTCTGATTCTAACCCTAACAGGACTGACCACCTGCTCTGATTCTAACAGGACTGACCACCTGCTCTGATTCTAGCAGGACTGACCACCTGCTCTGATTCTAACAGGACTGACCACCTGCTCTGATTCTAACAGGACTGACCACCTGCTCTGATTCTAACAGGACTGACCACCTGCTCTGATTCTAACAGGACTGACCACCTGCTCTGAGTCTAACAGGACTGACCACCTGCTCTGATTCTAACAGGACTGACCACCTGCTCTGATTCTAACAGGACTGACCACCTGCTCTGATTCTAACAGGACTGACCACCTGCTCTGATTCTAACAGGACTGACCACCTGCTCTGATTCTAACAGGACTGACCACCTGCTCTGATTCCAACAGGACTGACCACCTGCTCTGATTCCAACAGGACTGACCACCTGCTCTGATTCCAACAGGACTGACCACCTGCTCTGATTCCAACAGGACTGACCACCTGCTCTGATTCCAACAGGACTGACCACCTGCTCTGATTCTAACAGGACTGACCACCTGCTCTGATTCTAACAGGACTGGCCACCTGCTCTGATTCTAACCCTAACAGGACTGACCACCTGCTCTGATTCTAACAGGACTGACCACCTGCTCTGATTCTAACAGGACTGACCACCTGCTCTGATTCCAACAGGACTGACCACCTGTTCTGATTCCAACAGGACTGACCACCTGTTCTGATTCCAACAGGACTGACCACCTGCTCTGATTCTAACCCTAACAGGACTGACCACCTGCTCTGATTCTAACAGGACTGACCACCTGCTCTGATTCTAACCCTAACAGGACTGACCACCTGCTCTGATTCTAACAGGACTGACCGCCTGCTCTGATTCTAACCCTAACAGGACTGACCACCTGCTCTGATTCTAACCCTAACAGGACTGACCACCTGCTCTGATTCTAACCCTAACAGGACTGACCACCTGCTCTGATTCTAACCCTAACAGGACTGACCGCCTGCTCTGATTCTAACCCTAACAGGACTGACCGCCTGCTCTGATTCTAACCCTAACAGGACTGACCGCCTGCTCTGATTCTAACCCTAACAGGACTGACCACCTGCTCTGATTCTAACAGGACTGACCACCTGCTCTGATTCTAACAGGACTGACCACCTGCTCTGATTCTAACAGGACTGACCACCTGCTCTGATTCTAACAGGACTGACCACCTGCTCTGATTCTAACAGGACTGACCACCTGCTCTGATTCTAACAGGACTGACCACCTGCTCTGATTCTAACAGGACTGACCACCTGCTCTGATTCTAACAGGACTGACCACCTGCTCTGATTCTAACAGGACTGACCACCTGCTCTGATTCTAACAGGACTGACCACCTGCTCTGATTCTAACAGGACTGACCACCTGCTCTGATTCTAACCCTAACAGGACTGACCGCCTGCTCTGATTCTAACCCTAACAGGACTGACCACCTGCTCTGATTCTAACCCTAACAGGACTGACCACCCGCTCTGATTCTAACCCTAACAGGACTGACCACCTGCTCTGATTCTATCAGGACTGACCACCTGCTCTGATTCTAACAGGACTGACCACCTGCTCTGATTCCAACAGGACTGACCACCTGCTCTGATTCCAACAGGACTGACCACCTGCTCTGATTCCAACAGGACTGACCACCTGCTCTGATTCCAACAGGACTGACCACCTGCTCTGATTCTAACAGGACTGACCACCTGCTCTGATTCTAACCCTAACAGGACTGACCACCTGCTCTGATTCTAACAGGACTGACCACCTGCTCTGATTCTAACAGGACTGACCACCTGCTCTGATTCTAACAGGACTGACCACCTGCTCTGATTCTAACAGGACTGACCACCTGCTCTGATTCTAACAGGACTGACCACCTGCTCTGATTCTAACAGGACTGACCACCTGCTCTGATTCTAACAGGACTGACCACCTGCTCTGATTCTAACAGGACTGACCACCTGCTCTGATTCTAACCCTAACAGGACTGACCGCCTGCTCTGATTCTAACCCTAACAGGACTGACCGCCTGCTCTGATTCTAACAGGACTGACCACCTGCTCTGATTCTAACAGGACTGACCACCTGCTCTGATTCTAACAGGACTGACCACCTGCTCTGATTCTAACAGGACTGACCACCTGCTCTGATTCTAACAGGACTGACCACCTGCTCTGATTCTAACCGGACTGACCGCCTGCTCTGATTCTAACCCTAACAGGACTGACCGCCTGCTCTGATTCTAACCCTAACAGGACTGACCGCCTGCTCTGATTCTAACAGGACTGACCACCTGCTCTGATTCTAACAGGACTGACCACCTGCTCTGATTCTAACAGGACTGACCACCTGCTCTGATTCTAACAGGACTGACCACCTGCTCTGATTCTAACAGGACTGACCACCTGCTCTGATTCTAACCGGACTGACCGCCTGCTCTGATTCTAACCCTAACAGGACTGACCACCCGCTCTGATTCTAACCCTAACAGGACTGACCACCCGCTCTGATTCTAACCCTAACAGGACTGACCACCCGCTCTGATTCTATCAGGACTGACCACCTGCTCTGATTCTAACAGGACTGACCACCTGCTCTGATTCCAACAGGACTGACCACCTGCTCTGATTCCAACAGGACTGACCACCTGCTCTGATTCTAACAGGACTGACCACCTGCTCTGATTCTAACAGGACTGACCACCTGCTCTGATTCTAACAGGACTGACCGCCTGCTCTGATTCTAACCCTAACAGGACTGACCACCTGCTCTGATTCTAACAGGACTGACCACCTGCTCTGATTCTAGCAGGACTGACCACCTGCTCTGATTCTAACAGGACTGACCACCTGCTCTGATTCTAACAGGACTGACCACCTGCTCTGATTCTAACAGGACTGACCACCTGCTCTGATTCTAACAGGACTGACCACCTGCTCTGATTCTAACAGGACTGACCACCTGCTCTGATTCTAACAGGACTGACCACCTGCTCTGATTCTAACAGGACTGACCACCTGCTCTGATTCTAACAGGACTGACCACCTGCTCTGATTCTAACAGGACTGACCACCTGCTCTGATTCTAACAGGACTGACCACCTGCTCTGATTCTAACAGGACTGACCACCTGCTCTGATTCTAACAGGACTGACCACCTGCTCTGATTCTAACAGGACTGACCACCTGCTCTGATTCTAACAGGACTGACCACCTGCTCTGATTCCAACAGGACTGACCACCTGCTCTGATTCCAACAGGACTGACCACCTGCTCTGATTCCAACAGGACTGACCACCTGCTCTGATTCCAACAGGACTGACCACCTGCTCTGATTCTAACAGGACTGACCACCTGCTCTGATTCTAACAGGACTGACCACCTGCTCTGATTCTAACCCTAACAGGACTGACCACCTGCTCTGATTCTAACAGGACTGACCACCTGCTCTGATTCTAACAGGACTGACCACCTGCTCTGATTCTAACAGGACTGACCACCTGCTCTGATTCCAACAGGACTGACCACCTGTTCTGATTCCAACAGGACTGACCACCTGCTCTGATTCTAACCCTAACAGGACTGACCACCTGCTCTGATTCTAACAGGACTGACCACCTGCTCTGATTCTAACCCTAACAGGACTGACCACCTGCTCTGATTCTAACAGGACTGACCGCCTGCTCTGATTCTAACCCTAACAGGACTGACCACCTGCTCTGATTCTAACCCTAACAGGACTGACCACCTGCTCTGATTCTAACCCTAACAGGACTGACCGCCTGCTCTGATTCTAACCCTAACAGGACTGACCGCCTGCTCTGATTCTAACCCTAACAGGACTGACCGCCTGCTCTGATTCTAACCCTAACAGGACTGACCGCCTGCTCTGATTCTAACAGGACTGACCACCTGCTCTGATTCTAACAGGACTGACCACCTGCTCTGATTCTAACAGGACTGACCACCTGCTCTGATTCTAACAGGACTGACCACCTGCTCTGATTCTAACAGGACTGACCACCTGCTCTGATTCTAACAGGACTGACCACCTGCTCTGATTCTAACAGGACTGACCACCTGCTCTGATTCTAACAGGACTGACCACCTGCTCTGATTCTAACAGGACTGACCACCTGCTCTGATTCTAACAGGACTGACCACCTGCTCTGATTCTAACAGGACTGACCACCTGCTCTGATTCTAACAGGACTGACCACCTGCTCTGATTCTAACAGGACTGACCACCTGCTCTGATTCTAACCCTAACAGGACTGACCGCCTGCTCTGATTCTAACCCTAACAGGACTGACCACCTGCTCTGATTCTAACCCTAACAGGACTGACCACCCGCTCTGATTCTAACCCTAACAGGACTGACCACCTGCTCTGATTCTATCAGGACTGACCACCTGCTCTGATTCTAACAGGACTGACCACCTGCTCTGATTCCAACAGGACTGACCACCTGCTCTGATTCCAACAGGACTGACCACCTGCTCTGATTCCAACAGGACTGACCACCTGCTCTGATTCCAACAGGACTGACCACCTGCTCTGATTCCAACAGGACTGACCACCTGCTCTGATTCTAACAGGACTGACCACCTGCTCTGATTCTAACAGGACTGACCACCTGCTCTGATTCTAACCCTAACAGGACTGACCACCTGCTCTGATTCTAACAGGACTGACCACCTGCTCTGATTCTAACAGGACTGACCACCTGCTCTGATTCTAACAGGACTGACCACCTGCTCTGATTCTAACAGGACTGACCACCTGCTCTGATTCTAACCCTAACAGGACTGACCGCCTGCTCTGATTCTAACCCTAACAGGACTGACCACCTGCTCTGATTCTAACAGGACTGACCACCTGCTCTGATTCTAACAGGACTGACCACCTGCTCTGATTCTAACAGGACTGACCACCTGCTCTGATTCTAACCGGACTGACCGCCTGCTCTGATTCTAACCCTAACAGGACTGACCACCCGCTCTGATTCTAACCCTAACAGGACTGACCACCCGCTCTGATTCTAACCCTAACAGGACTGACCACCCGCTCTGATTCTAACCCTAACAGGACTGACCACCCGCTCTGATTCTATCAGGACTGACCACCTGCTCTGATTCTAACAGGACTGACCACCTGCTCTGATTCCAACAGGACTGACCACCTGCTCTGATTCCAACAGGACTGACCACCTGCTCTGATTCTAACAGGACTGACCACCTGCTCTGATTCTAACAGGACTGACCACCTGCTCTGATTCTAACCCTAACAGGACTGACCACCTGCTCTGATTCTAACAGGACTGACCACCTGCTCTGATTCTAACCCTAACAGGACTGACCACCTGCTCTGATTCTAACCCTAACAGGACTGACCACCTGCTCTGATTCTAACCCTAACAGGACTGACCGCCTGCTCTGATTCTAACCCTAACAGGACTGACCACCTGCTCTGATTCTAACCCTAACAGGACTGACCACCTGCTCTGATTCTAACACGACTGACCACCTGCTCTGATTCTAACACGACTGACCACCTGCTCTGATTCTAACAGGACTGACCACCTGCTCTGATTCTAACAGGACTGACCACCTGCTCTGATTCTAACCCTAACAGGACTGACCACCCGCTCTGATTCTAACCCTAACAGGACTGACCACCCGCTCTGATTCTAACCCTAACAGGACTGACCACCCGCTCTGATTCTAACCCTAACAGGACTGACCACCCGCTCTGATTCTAACCCTAACAGGACTGACCACCCGCTCTGATTCTAACAGGACTGACCACCCGCTCTGATTCTAACAGGACTGACCACCCGCTCTGATTCTAACAGGACTGACCACCCGCTCTGATTCTAACAGGACTGACCACCCGCTCTGATTCTAACAGGACTGACCACCCGCTCTGATTCTAACAGGACTGACCACCCGCTCTGATTCTAACAGGACTGACCACCCGCTCTGATTCTAACAGGACTGACCACCCGCTCTGATTCTAACAGGACTGACCACCCGCTCTGATTCTAACAGGACTGACCACCTGCTCTGATTCTAACAGGACTGACCACCTGCTCTGATTCTAACCCTAACAGGACTGACTACCTGCTCTGATTCTGCTTGCCGTGCGGTAGCAGAGAGAACAGTCTATGACTGGGGTGACTGGAGTCTCTTGACAATTTTCAGGGCCTTCCTCTGACACCACCTGCTGTAGAGATCCTGGATGGCAGGCAGCTTTTCCCCAGTGATGGGCTGGACCGTACGCACTACCATCTGTAGTGCCTTGTGGTCGGAGGCCGAGCAGTTGCCGTACCAGGCAGTGATGCTCTCGACGTTGCAGCTGTAGAACCTTTTGAGTATCTCAGGACCCATGCCAAATCTTTTTAGTTTTCTGAGGGGGAAAAGGCTTTGTCGTGCCCTCTCCATGACTGTCTTGGTGTGTTTGGACCATTCTAGTTTGTTGTTGATGTGGACACCAAGGAACTTGAAGCTCTCAACCTGCTCCACTACAGCTCCGTCGATGACAATGGGGGCGTGCTCGGTCCTCCTTTTTCTGTAGTCCACAATCATCTCCTTTATCTTGATCACGTTGAGGGAAGAGGTTGTTGCTGCTACCAAACTCTTATTATGCGGTTCAGTTTAGAATAAAATGTTATCCTTGATTCCTGAGAATGGTCAAAATATTTTTTTCCAAAAACCTGTGGTAAACAAAACGTGAAATAATCTCCATGATATTCTAGATAAAGGAAACTGTAATGTTGGTTTAATCTTTAATACAACCCAGTACCTTACAGCTTGAATACAGCCAACTCATCACAGTCATATAGTCATTGAAAGGTGAACCATGTAGAGAGGTGTAGCTATGGTAGGTAGAGAGAGGTGTAGCTATGGTAGGTAGAGAGAGGTATAGCTATGGTAGGTAGAGAGAGGTGTAGCTATGGTAGGTAGAGAGAGGTGTAGCTATGGTAGGTAGAGAGAGGTATAGCTATGGTAGGTAGAGAGAGGTGTAGCTATGGTAGGTAGAGAGAGGTGTAGCTATGGTAGGTAGAGAGAGGTGTAGCTATGGTAGGTAGAGAGAGGTGTAGCTATGGTAGGTAGAGAGAGGTGTAGCTATGGTAGGTAGAAAGAGGTGTAGCTATGGTAGGTAGAGAGGTGTAGCTATGGTAGGTAGAGAGAGGTATAGCTATGGTAGGTAGAGAGAGGTGTAGCCATCGTAGGTAAAGGTATAGCTAGCTATGGTAGGTAGAGAGAGGTATAGCTAGCTATGGTAGGTAGAGAGAGGTGTAGCTAGCTATGGTAGGTAGAGAGAGGTGTAGCTATGGTAGGTAGAGAGAGGTGTAGCTATGGTAGGTAGAGAGAGGTATAGCTATGGTAGGTAGAGAGAGGTATAGCTATGGTAGGTAGAGAGAGGTATAGCTATGGTAGGTAGAGAGAGGTGTAGCTATGGTAGGTAGAGAGAGGTGTAGCTATGGTAGGTAGAGAGAGGTGTAGCCATGGTAGGTAGAAAGAGGTGTAGCTATGGTAGGTAGAGAGGTGTAGCTATGGTAGGTAGAGAGAGGTATAGCTATGGTAGGTAGAGAGAGGTGTAGCCATGGTAGGTAGAGGTATAGCTAGCTATGGTAGGTAGAGAGAGGTATAGCTAGCTATGGTAGGTAGAGAGGTATAGCTAGCTATGGTAGGTAGAGAGGTGTAGCTAGCTATGGTAGGTAGAGAGAGGTGTAGCTATGGTAGGTAGAGAGAGGTGTAGCTATGGTAGGTAGAGAGAGGTGTAGCTATGGTAGGTAGAGAGAGGTATAGCTATGGTAGGTAGAGAGGTATAGCTGGTGCTAAACTGCAACATCCTGCTAATTGACCCATAAAGGATCTACAATAGAAGAAGTGATGTTATTGGAGCCAGACGCAGACAGTCAGGACAAGCCAGTAGGCTACAGATCGGGACATGCACGGCCATTTAATAGTTACATTTGGTGCATTATAACCGTGTTCAAGTGTTAAGGTGACCCCCCCCCCCCTTTGAACACAACATCCCCTGTACTGCTGTTTGGAAGCAGGTGTAGACTCAGGGAACATTGAGTACACCAGGGCCTGGATTTTGAAAACCTTAACAAATGTTTTGTAAATCCAGGCACTGCAACTTTGGTATTAGGTAAGAGAATGGCACAAGGCTGGCTTGAGCAACGAAAGGAAATGATGTGCAACAACTAGACAGAGACATGTCCTGAGAGACAGTGTGTGGGCCATCCTGCTGACTTCAACACACATTGGGACCAGGCAACCAGAGGCAGACCTGGGACCAGGCAACCAGAGGCAGACCTGGGACCAGGCAACCAGAGGCAGACCTGGGACCAGGCAACCAGAGGCAGACCTGGGACCAGGCAACCAGAGGCAGACCTGGGACCAGGCAACCAGAGGCAGACCTGGGACCAGGCAACCAGAGGCAGACCTGGGACCAGGCAACCAGAGGCAGACCTGGGACCAGGCAACCAGAGGCAGACCTGGGACCAGGCAACCAGAGGCAGACCTGGGACCAGGCAACCAGAGGCAGACCTGGGACCAGGCAACCAGAGGCAGACCTGGGACCAGGCAACCAGAGGCAGACCTGGGACCAGGCAACCAGAGGCAGACCTGGGACCAGGCAACCAGAGGCAGACCTGGGACCAGGCAACCAGAGGCAGACCTGGGACCAGGCAACCAGAGGCAGACCTGGGACCAGGCAACCAGAGGCAGACCTGGGACCAGGCAACCAGAGGCAGACCTGGGACCAGGCAAATGATCAACAACATGTTGTAAGACAGTGAAAGGGCAAAAGGATGAGACAGTTCTCAGTACAAACAGAGACAGATGTTCAGGCTAGTGGTCAAAATGCCACCCTATTGCCCATTTTAGTGCACTACATTTGACGAGGGCCCATTGGTTTCAGTGTGCCCCAACAGCACCAGGGTTCTCTGTTTATCTGAAGAGAATAGAAACCACTCAGGGAGTCCATGCAGGTTTAGCTACAGCCACAGTGAGTAAATACAGGCTACAAGTTTATAACTAGACCGACAGGGCTCTAATAGGGCACTGTGACCAGGACCCATAGGGCTCTAATAGGGCACTGTGACCAGGACCCAGAGGGCTCTAATAGGGCACTGTGACCAGGACCCAGAGGGCTCTAATAGGGCACTGTGACCAGGACCGAGAGGGCTCTAATAGGGCACTGTGACCAGGACCCAGAGGGCTCTAATAGGGCACTGTGGCCAGGACCCAGAGGGCTCTAATAGGGCACTGTGACCAGGACCCAGAGGGCTCTAATAGGGCACTGTGACCAGGACCCAGAGGGCTCTAATAGGGCACTGTGACCAGGACCCAGAGGGCTCTAATAGGGCACTGTGACCAGGACCCATAGGGCTCTAATAGGGCACTGTGACCAGGACCCATAGGGCTCTAATAGGGCACTGTGACCAGGACCCATAGGGCTCTAATAGGGCACTGTGGCCAGGACCCATAGGGCTCTAATAGGGCACTGTGGCCAGGACCCATAGGGCTCTAATAGGGCACTGACCAGGACCCATAGGGCTCTAATAGGGCACTGTGACCAGGACCCATAATAGGGCTCTAATAGGGCACTGTGACCAGGACCCATAATAGGGCTCTAATAGGGCACTGTGACCAGGACCCATAGGGCTCTAATAGGGCTCTTTGACCAGGACCCATAGGGCTCTAATAGGGCTCTTTGACCAGGACCCATAGGGCTCTAATAGGGCTCTTTGACCAGGAACCATAGGGCTCTTTGACCAGGGCTCTAATAGGGCTCTGGTCTAAGGTAGTGCATTATATAGAGAATAGGTGGCCTTTTGGGATGCATCCATAATAAAATAGGGCACTGTGGTTGAGGCAGGTTGGTTCCAGGTGGAGGTGATGGTTGGTTCCAGGTGGAGGGGGTTGCTGGTTGGTTCCAGGTGGAGGTGCTGGTTGGTTCCAGGTGGAGGGGGAGGGTGCTGGTTGGTTCCAGGTGGAGGGGGGTACTGATTGGTTCCAGGTGGAGGGGGTGCTGGTTGGTTCCAGGTAGAGGAGGGGGGTTGCTGGTTGGTTCCAGGTGGAGGGGGGGGTTTGCTGGTTGGTTCCAGGTGGAGGAGGGTTGCTGGTTGGTTCCAGGTGGAGAGGGGGTTGCTGGTTGGTTCCAGGTGGACGGGGGGGGGTTGCTGGTTAGTTCCAGGTGGAGCAGGGCTCAGGTCAGTTGACTGGAGGGTCTCTGACCCCAACATTACCATCTTCCATCCCAAAGTACACCCGCTCTGCCATCCCCACAAACAGACCTGTCTCTACCACACCTAGGAGGGAGAGAGGCATGGTGAGGGAGAGGGGCATGGTGAGGTAGGGGAGAGGGAGAGACATGAGGTAGGGGGAGGGAGAGGGGCATGGTGAGGTAGGGGGAGGGAGAGGGGCATGGTGAGGTAGGGGGAGGGAGAGGGGCATGGTGAGGTAGGGGGAGGGAGAGACATGAGGTAGGAGGTAGAGAGGAAAGGTGAGGTAGGGGGAGGGAGAGGGGCATGGTGAGGTAGGGGAGAGAGAGAGACATGAGGTAGGAGGTAGAGAGGCAAGGTGAGGTAGGGGGAGGGAGAGACATGAGGTAGAGAGGCATGGTGAGGTAGGGGGAGGGAGAGGGGCATGGTGAGGTGGGGGGGGGGAGAGGGGCATGGTGAGGTAGGGGGGAGGGGCATGGTGAGGTAGGGGGAGGGAGAGACATGAGGTAGGAGGTAGAGAGGCATGGTGAGGTAGGGGGGAGGGAGAGACATGAGGTAGGAGGTAGAGAAGCATGGTGAGGTAGGGGGAGGGAGAGGGGCATGGTGAGGTAGGGGGAGGTAGAGGGGCATGGTGAGGTAGGTCGGAGGTAGAGAGGCATGGTGAGGTAGGGGGAGGGAGAGGGGCATGGTGATGTAGGGGGAGGGAGAGGGGCATGGTGAGGTAGGGGGAGGGAGAGGGGCATGGTGGGAGGGGGGGGGAGGGAGAGACATGAGGTCGGAGGTAGAGAGGCATAGTGAGGTAGGGGGAGGGAGAGACATGAGGTCGGAGGTAGAGAGGCATGGTGAGGTAGGGGGAGGGAGAGACATGAGGTCGGAGGTAGAGAGGCATGGTGAGGTAGGGGGGATGGAGAGACATGAGGTCGGAGGTAGAGAGGCATGGTGAGGTAGGGGGGATGGAGAGACATGAGGTCGGAGGTAGAGAGGCATGGTGAGGTAGGGGGAGGGAGAGGGGCATGGTGAGGTAGGGGTGAGGGAGAGACATGAGGTCGGAGGTAGAGAGGCATGGTGAGGTAGGGGTGAGGGAGAGACATGAGGTCGGAGGTAGAGAGGCATGGGAGGTAGGGGGAGGCATGAGGGTGAGGTGAGGTGAGGGGGTGGAGAGAGGCATGGTCGGGAGGTAGAGAGGCATGGTGAGGTAGGGGGAGGGAGAGACATGGGGTATGGGAGGTAGAGAGGCAAGGTGAGGTAGGGAGAGAGGTGAGGTAGGGAGAGAGGTGAGGTAGGGAGAGTGGTGAGGTAGGGAGAGAGGCGAGATAGGAAGGAGAGAAACAGACGAACATTCATGTCCCAGAACCAGTCAGTCAGTCAGTCAGTCAGTCAGTCAGTCAGTCAGGAGTCAGTCAGTCAGTGTCAGTCAGTCAGTCAGTCAGTCAGTCAGTCAGTCAGTCAGTCAGTGTCAGGTCAGGGAGAGAGTCAGTCAGGTAGGGTCAGTCAGTCAGGTCAGAGGTAGGGAGTCAGAGTCAGTCAGTCAGTCAGTCAGTCAGTCAGTCAGTCAGTCAGTCAGTCAGTCAGAGAAACAGTCAGTCAGTCAGTCAGTCAGTCATGTCAGTCAGTCAGAGTCAGTCAGTCAGTCAGTCAGTCAGTCAGTCAGTCAGTCAGTCAGTCAGTCAGTCAGTCAGTCAGTCAGTCAGTCAGTCAGTCAGTCAGTCAGTCAGTCAGTCAGTCAGTCAGTCAGTCAGTCAGTCAGTCAGTCAGTCAGTCAGTCAGTCAGTCAGTCAGTCAGTCAGTCAGTCAGTCAGTCAGTCAGTCAGTCAGTCAGTCAGTCAGTCAGTCAGTCAGTCAGTCAGTCAGTCAGTCAGTCAGTCAGTCAGTCAGTCAGTCAGTCAGTCAGTCAGTCAGTCAGTCAGTCAGTCAGTCAGTCAGTCAGTCAGTCAGTCAGTCAGTCAGTCAGTCAGTCAGTCAGTCAGTCAGTCAGTCAGTCAGTCAGTCAGTCAGTCAGTCAGTCAGTCAGTCAGTCAGTCAGTCAGTCAGTCAGTCAGTCAGTCAGTCAGTCAGTCAGTCAGTCAGTGTGTACCTGGTATCATCTTGAGAGCGGTATTGACCTCCTTCCAGTTGTGAGTGTGTTCAAACTTCCAGTCCAGAATGAAGTTACTGTTGTCTGTTACCACCGGACCCTGAACAATCAAAACACTGGATCTCACTCACATATAAATGACCAATGAGAATGCTTTCCTCTCAGAAGAGGTCCAATGAAAACTCTTCCTGTCGTAAATGTCATGTGCTCTACACTGAAAGCATGTTAATGACTTTCCACTCCATTAATATGCTTCTCTTCTTGTGATTTATTCAACTGTTCATTTACCATTTTATATTCACTATAATACACAACAAATTACCTGAATGAACCACAGTGCATTCGGAAAGTATTCAGACCCCTTGACTTTTGCCACATTGTTATATTACAGCGTTATTCTAAAAATGATTCAATTGTTTTTTTCCCCCTCAATCTACACACAATATCCCATAATGACAAAGCAAAAACATTTAGATTTTTGTAAATTTATTACAAATAAAAAGCTGAAATATGTTAATGTTATAAGTATATGCTTAAAACCACTTATGGAAGTTGAGAATTCATGCAGCTTTTCGCAGCTTTTTGTTAAAAATCGCGCAACATTTCAGCGCCCTGCTATTCATGCCAGGAATATAGTACATGCATGTGATTAGTATGTGTGGATAGAAAACACTCAGACGTTTCCAAAACTGTTTAAATCACGTCTGTGGCATTTACAGAACGGGCGTTTCATCCAAAAGTGCATGGAAATCTGTTCACTGAAAATGGAAAAATATATCCTTCTGCGACTACAGGCAATTGTTAAAAGTGAACCGAATTCAATAGAGCCGAGTTTACATTGCCTACAGCTACCACAGAGTGTCTAGAGTCATGTCATTTGATTCGCAATTGATTCTTGGTCTAACCCAAACAAGGGAACATCTTCCCTGATGGCTCCGCCCTGATTTTTGGTCGACCTCTGGTCAGACATGTTTTTCTACACGGACAAGAAACAGATTTAACATCGTCTCCTGATCAATTTTATCGCTTATTAACGTGTACTAATACATAAAGTTGCATTACAAAAGTATTTCAAAGTGTTTTGTGAAAAGTTTAGTCGACTTTTTGAATTTTAAAAAATTACGTTACGTTATGAAATGCTAATTTTTTCTTTTCTCGCAACGTAATTCTTAGCTCGATATCTAGGCTATATAGGGACCGATTTAATCGAAAAAAGACCCTAAATGATGTTACTCACAGCTTTACAACAGGAAGAGTTGTATATATGGTTTACAACAGGAAGAGTTGCATATATGGTGACTCACAGCTTTACAACAGGAAGAGTTGTATATATGGTTTACAACAGGAAGAGTTGTATATATGGTTTACAACAGGAAGAGTTGTATATATGGTTTACAACAGGAAGAGTTGTATATATGGTTTACAACAGGAAGAGTTGCATATATGGTGACTCACAGCTTTACAACAGGAAGAGTTGTATATATGGTTTACAACAGGAAGAGTTGCATATATGGTGACTCACAGCTTTACAACAGGAAGAGTTGTATATATGTTGACTCACAGCTTTACAACAGGAAGAGTTGTATATATGGTTTACAACAGGAAGAGTTGCATATATGGTGACTCACAGCTTTACAACAGGAAGAGTTGTATATATGGTGACTCACAGCTTTACAACAGGAAGAGTTGTATATATGGTTTACAACAGGAAGAGTTGTATATATGGTTTACAACAGGAAGAGTTGTATATATGGTTTACAACAGGAAGAGTTGCATATATGGTGACTCACAGCTTTACAACAGGAAGAGTTGTATATATGGTTTACAACAGGAAGAGTTGCATATATGGTGACTCACAGCTTTACAACAGGAAGAGTTGTATATATGGTTTACAACAGGAAGAGTTGCATATATGTTGACTCACAGCTTTACAACAGGAAGAGTTGTATATATGGTTTACAACAGGAAGAGTTGCATATATGGTGACTCACAGCTTTACAACAGGAAGAGTTGTATATATGGTGACTCACAGCTTTACAACAGGAAGAGTTGTATATATGGTTTACAACAGGAAGAGTTGCATATATGGTGACTCACAGCTTTACAACAGGAAGAGTTGTATATATGGTTTACAACAGGAAGAGTTGTATATATGGTGACTCACAGCTTTACAACAGGAAGAGTTGTATATATGGTGACTCACAGCTTTACTACAGGAAGAGTTGTATATATGGTTTACAACAGGAAGAGTTGTATATATGGTGACTCACAGCTTTACAACAGGAAGAGTTGTATATATGGTGACTCTCAGCTTTACAACAGGAAGAGTTGTATATATGGTGACTCACAGCTTTACAACAGGAAGAGTTGTATATATGGTTTACAACAGGAAGAGTTGTATATGTGGTGACTCTCAGCTTTACAACAGGAAGGGTTGTATATGTGGTGACTCACAGCTTTACAACAGGAAGAGTTGTATATATGGTTTACAACAGGAAGAGTTGTATATGTGGTGACTCTCAGCTTTACAACAGGAAGAGTTGTATATATGGTTTACAACAGGAAGAGTTGCATATATGGTGACTCACAGCTTTACAACAGGAAGAGTTGTATATATGGTTTACAACAGGAAGAGTTGTATATATGGTGACTCACAGCTTTACAACAGGAAGAGTTGTATATGTGGTGACTCACAGCTTTACAACAGGAAGAGTTGTATATATGCTTTACAACAGGAAGAGTTGTATATATGGTTTACAACAGGAAGAGTTGTATATATGGTGACTCACAGCTTTACAACAGGAAGAGTTGTATATATGGTGACTCACAGCTTTACAACAGGAAGAGTTGTATATATGGTGACTCACAGCTTTACGACAGGAAGAGTTGTATATATGGTTTACAACAGGAAGAGTTGTATATATGCTTTACAACAGGAAGAGTTGTATATATGGTTTACAACAGGAAGAGTTGTATATATGGTGACTCACAGCTTTACAACAGGAAGGGTTGTATATATGGTTTACAACAGGAAGAGTTGTATATATGCTTTACAACAGGAAGAGTTGTATATATGGTTTACAACAGGAAGAGTTGTATATATGGTTTACAACAGGAAGAGTTGTATATATGGTGACTCACAGCTTTACAACAGGAAGAGTTGTATATATGGTTTACAACAGGAAGAGTTGTATATATGGTGACTCACAGCTTTACAACAGGAAGAGTTGTATATATGGTTTACAACAGGAAGAGTTGTATATATGGTGACTCACAGCTTTACAACAGGAAGAGTTGTATATATGGTTTACAACAGGAAGAGTTGTATATATGGTGACTCACAGCTTTACAACAGGAAGAGTTGTATATATGGTTTACAACAGGAAGAGTTGTATATATGGTGACTCACAGCTTTACAACGGGAAGAGTTGTATATATGGTGACTCACAGCTTTACGACGGGAAGAGTTGTATATGTGGTGACTCACAGCTTTACGACGGGAAGAGTTGTATATGTGGTGACTCACAGCTTTACGACGGGAAGAGTTGTATATGTGGTGACTCACAGCTTTACAACAGGAAGAGTTGTATATATGGTGACTCACAGCTTTACGACAGGAAGAGTTGTATATATGGTGACTCACAGCTTTACGACAGGAAGAGTTGTATATATGGTTTACAACAGGAAGAGTTGTATATATGGTTTACAACAGGAAGAGTTGTATATATGGTTTACAACAGGAAGAGTTGTATATATGGTTTACAACAGGAAGAGTTGTATATATGGTTTACAACAGGAAGAGTTGCATATATGGTGACTCACAGCTTTACAACAGGAAGAGTTGTATATATGGTTTACAACAGGAAGAGTTGCATATATGGTGACTCACAGCTTTACAACAGGAAGAGTTGTATATATGGTTTACAACAGGAAGAGTTGCATATATGTTGACTCACAGCTTTACAACAGGAAGAGTTGTATATATGGTTTACAACAGGAAGAGTTGCATATATGGTGACTCACAGCTTTACAACAGGAAGAGTTGTATATATGGTGACTCACAGCTTTACAACAGGAAGAGTTGTATATATGGTTTACAACAGGAAGAGTTGCATATATGGTGACTCACAGCTTTACAACAGGAAGAGTTGTATATATGGTTTACAACAGGAAGAGTTGCATATATGGTGACTCACAGCTTTACAACAGGAAGAGTTGTATATATGGTTTACAACAGGAAGAGTTGCATATATGTTGACTCACAGCTTTACAACAGGAAGAGTTGTATATATGGTGACTCACAGCTTTACAACAGGAAGAGTTGTATATATGGTGACTCACAGCTTTACAACAGGAAGAGTTGTATATATGGTGACTCACAGCTTTACAACAGGAAGAGTTGTATATATGGTTTACAACAGGAAGAGTTGTATATATGGTGACTCACAGCTTTACAACAGGAAGAGTTGTATATATGGTGACTCACAGCTTTACAACAGGAAGAGTTGTATATATGGTTTACAACAGGAAGAGTTGTATATATGGTGACTCACAGCTTTACAACAGGAAGAGTTGTATATATGGTGACTCACAGCTTTACAACAGGAAGAGTTGTATATATGGTTTACAACAGGAAGAGTTGTATATATGGTGACTCACAGCTTTACAACAGGAAGAGTTGTATATATGGTGACTCACAGCTTTACAACAGGAAGAGTTGTATATATGGTGACTCACAGCTTTACAACAGGAAGAGTTGTATATATGGTGACTCACAGCTTTACAACAGGAAGAGTTGTATATATGGTTTACAACAGGAAGAGTTGTATATATGGTGACTCACAGCTTTACAACAGGAAGAGTTGTATATATGTTGACTCACAGCTTTACAACAGGAAGAGTTGTATATATGGTGACTCACAGCTTTACAACAGGAAGAGTTGTATATATGGTGACTCACAGCTTTACAACAGGAAGAGTTGTATATATGGTGACTCACAGCTTTACGACAGGAAGAGTTGTATATATGGTGACTCACAGCTTTACAACAGGAAGAGTTGTATATATGGTGACTCACAGCTTTACAACAGGAAGAGTTGTATATATGGTGACTCACAGCTTTACAACAGGAAGAGTTGTATATATGGTTTACAACAGGAAGAGTTGTATATATGGTTTACAACAGGAAGAGTTGTATATATGGTGACTCACAGCTTTACAACAGGAAGAGTTGTATATATGGTGACTCACAGCTTTACAACAGGAAGAGTTGTATATATGGTGACTCTCAGCTTTACAACAGGAAGAGTTGTATATGTGGTGACTCACAGCTTTACAACAGGAAGAGTTGTATATATGGTTTACAACAGGAAGAGTTGTATATATGGTGACTCACAGCTTTACAACAGGAAGAGTTGTATATATGGTTTACAACAGGAAGAGTTGTATATATGGTGACTCACAGCTTTACAACAGGAAGAGTTGTATATATGGTTTACAACAGGAAGAGTTGTATATATGGTGACTCACAGCTTTACAACAGGAAGAGTTGTATATATGGTTTACAACAGGAAGAGTTGTATATGTGGTGACTCTCAGCTTTACAACAGGAAGAGTTGTATATGTGGTGACTCACAGCTTTACAACAGGAAGAGTTGTATATATGCTTTACAACAGGAAGAGTTGTATATATGGTTTACAACAGGAAGAGTTGTATATATGGTGACTCACAGCTTTACAACAGGAAGAGTTGTATATATGGTGACTCACAGCTTTACGACAGGAAGAGTTGTATATATGGTTTACAACAGGAAGAGTTGTATATATGCTTTACAACAGGAAGAGTTGTATATATGGTTTACAACAGGAAGAGTTGTATATATGGTGACTCACAGCTTTACAACAGGAAGAGTTGTATATATGGTGACTCACAGCTTTACGACAGGAAGAGTTGTATATATGGTTTACAACAGGAAGAGTTGTATATATGCTTTACAACAGGAAGAGTTGTATATATGGTGACTCACAGCTTTACAACAGGAAGAGTTGTATATATGGTTTACAACAGGAAGAGTTGTATATATGGTGACTCACAGCTTTACAACAGGAAGGGTTGTATATATGGTTTACAACAGGAAGAGTTGTATATATGCTTTACAACAGGAAGAGTTGTATATATGGTTTACAACAGGAAGAGTTGTATATATGGTGACTCACAGCTTTACAACAGGAAGAGTTGTATATATGTGACTCACAGTTTACAACAGGAAGAGTTGTATATATGGTGACTCACAGCTTTACAACAGGAAGAGTTGTATATATGGTGACTCACAGCTTTACGACGGGAAGAGTTGTATATGTGGTGACTCACAGCTTTACGACGGGAAGAGTTGTATATGTGGTGACTCACAGCTTTACGACGGGAAGAGTTGTATATGTGGTGACTCACAGCTTTACGACGGGAAGAGTTGTATATGTGGTGACTCACAGCTTTACAACAGGAAGAGTTGTATATATGGTGACTCACAGCTTTACGACAGGAAGAGTTGTATATATGGTTTACAACAGGAAGAGTTGTATATATGGTGACTCACAGCTTTACAACAGGAAGAGTTGTATATATGGTGACTCACAGCTTTACGACAGGAAGAGTTGTATATATGGTTTACAACAGGAAGAGTTGTATATATGGTTTACAACAGGAAGAGTTGTATATATGGTGACTCACAGCTTTACTGACGGCCATGCGGAGTACTGCCTCCCCCCCGAAGCGCTTGGCTATCGTCCTGGAGACGGGGACGTAGGCCATAGGGATCACCTCAATAGGAACACCCTTCTTCCACTGCTGGCCCAGGACCGAGGAGTCCTTCCTGAGACACACACACACACACACACACACACACACACACACACACACACACACACACACACACACACACACACACACACACACACACACACTTATTCAGGGCTCAACATTCAGGCTCATTTTCCAGTGGAACACAGAGGTTAAGATCTGACACAGAAATGTGGATGAGGCATAATTTGAACAGCAGGTGATTCTCTGTACTTCGTTGGCTGAGCAAGAGGCCTACACAGGGTTCATACAGACATTGTCAAGTCCAATTCAAGGGCTTTTTCAAGAACTTCAATGTCATTTAAGGCGCTACGTTTTACTTATTGTAATAATCTATAGAAAAGCTTGTCGCCCCGCCCGAGTGGCAGCTAGTCAGTCTGACACAAACACACTAATGAAAGTCTGTCCAGGACAACTCACAGCTTTAATCACATCTTTCCTGGTGCCGTTGGTCTTCAGTGAGCTGATCCGCTCAACAACCAGCTGTCTAGGTCTGATCCCCTCAACAACCAGCTGTCTAGGTCTGACCCCCTCAACAACCAGCTGTCTAGGTCTGACCCCCTCAACAACCAGCTGTCTAGGTCTGATCCCCTCAACAACCAGCTGTCTAGGTCTGATCCGGTCAACAACCAGCTGTCTAGGTCTGATCCCCTCAACAACCAGCTGTCTAGGTCTGATCCCCTCAACAACCAGCTGTCTAGGTCTGATCCGGTCAACAACCAGCTGTCTAGGTCTGATCCCCTCAACAACCAGCTGTCTAGGTCTGATCCGGTCAACAACCAGCTGTCTAGGTCTGATCCGGTCAACAACCAGCTGTCTAGGTCTGATCCGGTCAACAACCAGCTGTCTAGGTCTGATCCGGTCAACAACCAGCTGTCTAGGTCTGATCCCCTCAACAACCAGCTGTCTAGGTCTGATCCCCTCAACAACCAGCTGTCTAGGTCTGATCCCCTCAACAACCAGCTGTCTAGGTCTGACCCCCTCAACAACCAGCTGTCTAGGTCTGATCCCCTCAACAACCAGCTGTCTAGGTCTGATCCCCTCAACAACCAGCTGTCTAGGTCTGACCCCCTCAACAACCAGCTGTCTTGGTCTGAAAGATCATGTGTAGGCTGTGTGTGTGAAGCGTGTCATAAAACAGAACGGTGATGAGGCATATATCTGGGGAAGCATCTGTCCAGTGTTGATTATTTATTTATTTTTAAATAATGGAATCAAATCAAATGTATTTATATAGCCCTTCTTACTTCAGCTGATATCTCAAAGGGCTGTACAGAAACCCAGTCTAAAACCCCATACAGCAAGCAATGCAGGTGTAGAAGCACGGTGGCTAGGAAAAACTCCCTAGAAAGGCCAAAACCTAGGAAGAAACCTAGAGAGGAACCAGGCTATGAGGGATGGCCAGTCCTCTTCTGGCTGTGCTGGGTGGAGATTATAACAGAACATGGCCAAGATGTTCAAATGTTGGAAGTGTTGAATAATGAATTAAGATGAAAAGCTGAAATATCTAGAGTCAATAAGTAGTCAACCCTTTATGGCACATTGAAATACCACATAATAAGTTACATGGACTCACTGTGTGCCGTAATAGTGTTTAACATGATGTTTTAAAGACTACCCCATCTCTGTACCCCACACATACAATTACCTATGGTTCCTCAGTCTAGCAGTGAAATTCAAACAGTTTCAACCACAAAGACCAGTGAGGCATCTATTGGTAGATGGGTGAAAATAAAAAAGCAGACATTGAATATCCCTTTGAGCATGAAGTTATTAATTACACATTGGATGGTGTATCAATACACCCAGTCACTACAAAGATACAGGCGTCCTTCCTAACGCAGTTGCCGGAGAGGAAGGAAACCGCTCAGGGATTTCACCATGTGGCCAATGCTCCTTTAAAACAGTTACAGAGTTTAATGGCTGTGATAGGAGACAACTGAGGATGGAGCAACAGTGTAGTTACTCCACAATACTAACCCTACAGAGTGAAAAGAAGGAAGCCCTTACAGAATAATCTCCCAAAACATGCATCCTGTTTGCAAAAATGCACTAAAGTCAAACTGCAAAAAAATGTGGCAAAGAAATGAACTTTTTGTCCTGAATACAAAGTGTTCTGTTTGGGGAAAAACCAATACAACACAGTGGTGACTGCATCATGTTATGGGTATGCTTGTCATCGTTAAGGACTAGGGAGTTTTTTTTTAAAAGCTCAGCACAGGCAAAATCCTAGAAGGAAAGCAGACTGAACCGGGTTTCCACCAGACACTGGGAGATGAATTCAACTTTCAACAGGGCAATAACCTAAAACACAAGGCCAAATCTACACTGGAGTTGCTGACCAATAAGACAGTGAATCTACTTAAATCTATGGCAAGACCTGAAAATGGTTGTCTAGCCATGATCAATACCCAATTTGACAACACTTAAAGGTGCCTCAACAAAGCATTGCCTCAAGGGTGTGAATACTGCATTTCATTCAATACATTTGCTAAAATCCCCTTGTCATTAGGGGGTATTGTGTGTAGATCGGTGAGAAAACATGAATTCATTTGAAAATCAGGCTGTATCAACTAAATGTGGAGTAAGTCAAGGGGTATGAATACTTTCCGAAGGCACTGGCCTAGATTACAAATAGCATTACTACAATATTATTTTCACTGGCCCAAGCGAGCCACTGACGGGGATGAAGGACCTGGCCTGGAGGGTTCCCAGGCCTGCAGTGGAGTCCTCCTGGGTTTCTTTATATTTGTAACCTCTATTATACTTTAGATAATCAAAGACCTCACCAAGTCTAGGCACTATGCAATTACAGGAGAACACACCCACCTGAAGTCAGCGATGACGATGAAGTGTTTGGCACAGCCAGCTACAATCTTCTCCTGAGTCAGACAGCCTCTAGGGGAGTGAGTGGGGAGAGGAGGGGAGTGAGGGAGAAGGGAGACAAAGATAACTGGTGAGATGGTGAGTGGGGAGAGGAGGGGAGTGAGGGAGAAGGGAGACAAAGATAACTGGTGAGATGGTGATGTATGGAGCCTGGCATGGACAGCAAACGGGACCGTCAGCCAGGGGGAGCAACGGGACCGTCAGCCAGGGGGAGCAACGGGACCGTCAGCCAGGGGGAGCAACGGGACCGTCAGCCAGGGGGAGCAACGGGACCGTCAGCCAGGGGGAGCAACGGGACCGTCAGCCAGGGAGAGCAACAGGACAGCCTAGAACTGTGATCCGATGAATATACAGAGTCTTACCCTCCTCCTTTGATGAGTGTGAGAGCAGCATCCACCTCGTCTGCCCCATCGATGGCCACGTCCAGCTGGAATGGGGTTAGAGGTCAGAGAGGTAGAACACAATACTGCTGACAATAACACAGTCTACAGGACAAACTTCTGATTTCACACACCAACTCCACACGTTTCCTAAAGAATGTGTCAGACTTGAGGACATGTAACACATCGTTAAAAAAAAAGTTGCTAACCAACAGTACCTCTGGGTGTCTATCCAGATCAGACAGGGTTAGACCATGCTGCAGAATCAACTGACGAGCCTGGAGGACAAGATCAAATGTTGAGGGCCATCTGCCAGATTAGAGTCGGCTCTCTGAGATCCCCGTAGAATACATGATACACAGCCATCGTACCTCACACTCACCTGGAAGGAGGTGGGGACACACACTATGTTGAGTTTCTCCTGACGAACTCTCTCCGCTAGAACAGATCAGAGGTGATCACAATCAGCCCTTTGTGGATGAATAAAGTACTACATTCTCTTGTTCAACCGGTACGCTAGTATTATGGTTTCCTCACCTAGTCTGTCTACAGCATACACAATGGTGGATCCACTGCCCACTCCAACTACCTGGTTGTTCTGTGATGGAAGGAAAGACATGTAACAGCCAGTTCACATGATCATATAGCCAGAAGATACCGACCCACTGTTACGCTTGTTTACACTGAGCTGCACTGGGGTCAGAACGCAATCATGGTTCCATTAAGACACCGTGGAACCGGAGAGAGATATGGGTTGGTAAACGTACCTCGATGCAGGGATGGGATATGAAACTGTACTCCAAATGTTACCTTTATCCTTCCCGATACAGCGAGAAGATTGTAAAACCCGCGGTGTCTCACAAAAAAAAACTGCCCCGAAAGATGTTGCAGAGGGAGGAGAGGCTCCAGCTTAAATGGCCGTCGGGGGACAAGGAGAGTTTGGAAGCATTGAACGATTCTGTTGGCATGAGTAAAGTTGGTGAAAATGAATGGGATGACGGTGAAGAACAGTAGAATGAAAAGGGCTAAAGTTGGAAATGAACTGCTGTTCATGGTTGGAGTGGGATTCACCAGCTACAATGTTTATTGGGTGATCTGGTTCAAGTGACAAAGAGCCATATTCTGATTTAGTGACAGTTTATTAACAGTCCAAAAGGCTCTACAAGATATCAACGAAGGCTATGACTTTGAGTAGGGCACCGGTTAAAAAGGCGTCATCTCTGGCGTCTCGGACATAGAGGCTCTGTGGTTTTGGGATGGCAGGAGCAGTGGACACACATCGCTTGGCACGAATGATAGACAGGAAGTATGCCTATCGGTGTAGTGTGGATTGATGAAGTGGTTCTCCTGAATCATGGAAAACTTGGGTATGTGAGATATGAGGTAATACCGTATGTACAGAAGCCGCTGCAGTGTTGCATTGTAAAAGTTGACACGTTGACAAAGGAAGAAATATGTATTAGCTGACAAGTCAGATGAGACATTGTTGCTGTAATTGTGATGGGAATCACATTCCCGGAGTGCCCTGTATGGATGAAGAGGTCGCAGTAGCTAGGGGTCATCCAGCAGGTCTCCTGTGTGGAGGCAGTGAAAATAGCTTGAGGAGAGATGGTAGTGGATGTCCCACAGTCTGCAGTCAATGCCATGCAGGATCCCAACACACGAGCAGTGAAGGTGGACTTTGTTGCGTTCATACAAAAACTATCTAAAGAAGCGAGACGAAAATGTGATGGTAGCAAAAGGATTTCTGGAACGCCAGAACTTTACAGCCGAAATGTTAAAGAAAACTGAAGAGGTTCCCCCCTCCCAGGTTCCTGCGCCTGGGTAAAGGTCTGAATAGACATTCAATCTGGCTGAAAGAATATTTTTTTTAAATGTAACTTTTGAATTCTAATAGTACATTTGTTCACATTTCCCTAGTCTAGTATTGTTTAGCGTTAAAGCTGATCAGTTTTCCCCTCGGCCAGTAGGTGGCGACATGCACCTCTAACGCTGTTTGCGGACTGAGATAATACCTTAGAAAACTGCCCTTTTTGTCCTCATGCTAGCTAGCAGTAGCCACCTCAGCCATTTTGGAATGGCAGGGTCAGCCAATCGGCTCCTTTGTTGTTCAAGGCAACATGCCATTCCAAAATTGCTGCTGTGGCTACTGTTAGCTAGCATGAGGATGAAAAGGGCAGTTTCACAGGACAACTACCACTATTTCCGTCTTTGATGGAGCAGTGTGGATAGGAGGTCAAACTCAGTGTACAGTGGCACATCCCATCCCTGCATTGAGGTACGTTTTCAACCCATATCTTTCATCAAACCCGGTGCAGCTCAGTGTAAACGAGCATAACGGTACGGTCAGTATCTTCTGGCAATATGATAATAGCACCATTTCCCATGAGCATGGCACTATGAAATAACCATTCCTAGAATCCCAGTAGTACATCTCTCGATAATAGTGTAAGATCTTCATTAATCTGTTCCATTATAAATCTACTGATGTCTTACCCCAGATTCCTTACATTAATACAATGCAGAAAATGATGCAACACATTACAACATATTTTATTTAAACTTCTTCATATTAGGTGGTTGGCAGGATAATATCTCTGAATAATATAAAAATAAACTTAATTTTGTTAATAAATAGGTATGTGTGGAGCAACAACCAAACTTTTCCCCAACAGATATTATCAATAAAAACATTCCAATAGGGAATGACATGAGGTATAGAATCAACATCCTGTTGAAACAAGGTTCCTATTGTTGTTGAATGGACCAACATATATATAGTTCTATTGTTGTTGAATGGACCAACATGAGGTATAGAATCAACATCCTGTTGAAACTAGGTTCCTATATATATAGTTCTATTGTTGTTGAATGGACCAACATGACATGAGGTATAGAATCAACATCCTGTTGAAACAAGGTTCCTATAGTTCTATTGTTGTTGAATGGACCAACATGAGGTATAGAATCAACATCCTGTTGAAACAAGGTTCCTATAGTTATATTGTTGTTGAATGGACCAACATGACATGAGGTATAGAATCAACATCCTGTTGAAACAAGGTTCCTATAGTTCTATTGTTGTTGAATGGACCAACATGACATGAGGTATAGAATCAACATCCTGTTGAAACAAGGTTCCTATAGTTCTATTGTTGTTGAATGGACCAACATGAGGTATAGAATCAACATCCTGTTGAAACAAGGTTCCTATAGATCTATTGTTGTTGAATGGACCAACATGAGGTATAGAATCAACATCCTGTTGAAACAAGGTTCCTATAGCTCTATTGTTGTTGAATGGACCAACATGAGGTATAGAATCAACATCCTGTTGAAACAAGGTTCCTATAGTTCTATTGTTGTTGAATGGACCAACATGAGGTATAGAATCAACATCCTGTTGAAACAAGGTTCCTATAGTTCTATTGTTGTTGAATGGACCAACATGAGGTATAGAATCAACATCCTGTTGAAACAAGGTTCCTATAGTTCTATTGTTGTTGAATGGACCAACATGAGGTATAGAATCAACATCCTGTTGAAACAAGGTTCCTATAGTTCTATTGTTGTTGAATGGACCAACATGAGGTATAGAATCAACATCCTGTTGAAACAAGGTTCCTATAGTTCTATTGTTGTTGAATGGACCAACATGGACCAACATTGGTAGAATCAACATAGTATAGAATCAACATCCTGTTGAAACAAGGTTCCTATAGTTCTATTGTTGTTGAATGGACCAACATGAGGTATAGAATCAACATCCTGTTGAAACAAGGTTCCTCAACATCCTGTTATATAGTTCTATTGTTGTTGAATGGACCAACATGAGGTATAGAATCAACATCCTGTTGAAACAAGGTTCCTATAGTTCTATTGTTGTTGAATGGACCAACATGACATGAGGTATAGAATCAACATCCTGTTGAAACAAGGTTCCTATAGTTCTATTGTTGTTGAATGGACCAACATGAGGTATAGAATCAACATCCTGTTGAAACAAGGTTCCTATAGTTCTATTGTTGTTGAATGGACCAACATGACATGAGGTATAGAATCAACATCCTGTTGAAACAAGGTTCCTATAGTTAGTTCTATTGTTGTTGAATGGACCAACATGACATGAGGTATAGAATCAACATCCTGTTGAAACAAGGTTCCTATAGTTCTATTGTTGTTGAATGGACCAACATGACATGAGGTATAGAATCAACATCCTGTTGAAACAAGGTTCCTATAGTTCTATTGTTGTTGAATGGACCAACATGACATGAGGTATAGAATCAACATCCTGTTGAAACAAGGTTCCTATAGATCTATTGTTGTTGAATGGACCAACATGACATGAGGTATAGAATCAACATCCTGTTGAAACAAGGTTCCTATAGTTCTATTGTTGTTGAATGGACCAACATGAGGTATAGAATCAACATCCTGTTGAAACAAGGTTCCTATAGTTCTATTGTTGTTGAATGGACCAACATGAGGTATAGAATCAACATCCTGTTGAAACAAGGTTCCTATAGTTCTATTGTTGTTGAATGGACCAACATGACATGAGGTATAGAATCAACATCCTGTTGAAACAAGGTTCCTATAGTTCTATTGTTGTTGAATGGACCAACATGACATGAGGTATAGAATCAACATCCTGTTGAAACAAGGTTCCTATAGTTCTATTGTTGTTGAATGGACCAACATGAGGTATAGAATCAACATCCTGTTGAAACAAGGTTCCTATAGTTCTATTGTTGTTGAATGGACCAACATGAGGTATAGAATCAACATCCTGGTGAAACAAGGTTCCTATAGTTCTATTGTTGTTGAATGGACCAACATGACATGAGGTATAGAATCAACATCCTGTTGAAACAAGGCTCCTATAGTTCTATTGTTGTTGAATGGACCAACATGACATGAGGTATAGAATCAACATCCTGTTGAAACAAGGTTCCTATAGCTCTATTGTTGTTGAATGGACCAACATGAGGTATAGAATCAACATCCTGTTGAAACAAGGTTCCTATAGTTCTATTGTTGTTGAATGGACCAACATGAGGTATAGAATCAACATCCTGTTGAAACAAGGTTCCTATAGATCTATTGTTGTTGAATGGACCAACATGAGGTATAGAATCAACATCCTGTTGAAACAAGGTTCCTATAGTTCTATTGTTGTTGAATGGACCATGACATGAGGTATAGAATCCTGTTGAAACAAGGTTCCTAACATGACATGAGGTATAGAATCAACATCCTGTTGAAACAAGGTTCCTATAGTTCTATTGTTGTTGAATGGACCAACATGAGGTATAGAATCAACATCCTGTTGAAACAAGGTTCCTATAGTTCTATTGTTGTTGAATGGACCAACATGACATGAGGTATAGAATCAACATCCTGTTGAAACAAGGTTCCTATAGTTCTATTGTTGTTGAATGGACCAACATGAGGTATAGAATCAACATCCTGTTGAAACAAGGTTCCTATAGTTCTATTGTTGTTGAATGGACCAACATGAGGTATAGAATCAACATCCTGTTGAAACAAGGTTCCTATAGTTCTATTGTTGTTGAATGGACCAACATGAGGTATAGAATCAACATCCTGTTGAAACAAGGTTCCTATAGTTCTATTGTTGTTGAATGGACCAACATGAGGTATAGAATCAACATCCTGTTGAAACTAGGTTCCTATATATATAGTTCTATTGTTGTTGAATGGACCAACATGACATGAGGTATAGAATCAACATCCTGTTGAAACAAGGTTCCTATATATATAGTTCTATTGTTGTTGAATGGACCAACATGAGGTATAGAATCAACATCCTGTTGAAACTAGGTTCCTATATATATAGTTCTATTGTTGTTGAATGGACCAACATGACATGAGGTATAGAATCAACATCCTGTTGAAACTAGGTTCCTATATATATAGTTCTATTGTTGTTGAATGGACCAACATGACATGAGGTATAGAATCAACATCCTGTTGAAACAAGGTTCCTATAGTTCTATTGTTGTTGAATGGACCAACATGACATGAGGTATAGAATCAACATCCTGTTGAAACAAGGTTCCTATAGTTCTATTGTTGTTGAATGGACCAACATGAGGTATAGAATCAACATCCTGTTGAAACAAGGCTCCTATAGTTCTATTGTTGTTGAATGGACCAACATGAGGTATAGAATCAACATCCTGTTGAAACAAGGTTCCTATAGTTCTATTGTTGTTGAATGGACCAACATGAGGTATAGAATCAACATCCTGTTGAAACAAGGTTCCTATAGTTCTATTGTTGTTGAATGGACCAACATGAGGTATAGAATCAACATCCTGTTGAAACAAGGTTCCTATAGTTCTATTGTTGTTGAATGGACCAACATGACATGAGGTATAGAATCAACATCCTGTTGAAACAAGGTTCCTATAGTTCTATTGTTGTTGAATGGACCAACATGACATGAGGTATAGAATCAACATCCTGTTGAAACAAGGTTCCTATAGTTCTATTGTTGTTGAATGGACCAACATGAGGTATAGAATCAACATCCTGTTGAAACAAGGTTCCTATAGTTCTATTGTTGTTGAATGGACCAACATGAGGTATAGAATCAACATCCTGTTGAAACAAGGTTCCTATAGTTCTATTGTTGTTGAATGGACCAACATGAGGTATAGAATCAACATCCTGTTGAAACAAGGTTCCTAGGTATAGAATCAACATCCTGTTGAAACAAGGTTCCTAGTTCTATTGTTGTTGAATGGACCAACATGAGGTATAGAATCAACATCCTGTTGAAACAAGGTTCCTATAGTTCTATTGTTGTTGAATGGACCAACATGACATGAGGTATAGAATCAACATCCTGTTGAAACAAGGTTCCTATAGTTCTATTGTTGTTGAATGGACCAACATGAGGTATAGAATCAACATCCTGTTGAAACAAGGTTCCTATAGTTCTATTGTTGTTGAATGGACCAACATGACATGAGGTATAGAATCAACATCCTGTTGAAACAAGGTTCCTATAGCTCTATTGTTGTTGAATGGACCAACATGAGGTATAGAATCAACATCCTGTTGAAACAAGGTTCCTATAGTTCTATTGTTGTTGAATGGACCAACATGAGGTATAGAATCAACATCCTGTTGAAACAAGGTTCCTATAGTTCTATTGTTGTTGAATGGACCAACATGAGGTATAGAATCAACATCCTGTTGAAACAAGGTTCCTATAGTTCTATTGTTGTTGAATGGACCAACATGAGGTATAGAATCAACATCCTGTTGAAACTAGGTTCCTATATATATAGTTCTATTGTTGTTGAATGGACCAACATGACATGAGGTATAGAATCAACATCCTGTTGAAACAAGGTTCCTATATATATAGTTCTATTGTTGTTGAAGGGACCAACATGAGGTATAGAATCAACATCCTGTTGAAACTAGGTTCCTATATATATAGTTATATTGTTGTTGAATGGACCAACATGACATGAGGTATAGAATCAACATCCTGTTGAAACTAGGTTCCTATATATATAGTTCTATTGTTGTTGAATGGACCAACATGACATGAGGTATAGAATCAACATCCTGTTGAAACAAGGTTCCTATAGTTCTATTGTTGTTGAATGGACCAACATGACATGAGGTATAGAATCAACATCCTGTTGAAACAAGGTTCCTATAGTTCTATTGTTGTTGAATGGACCAACATGAGGTATAGAATCAACATCCTGTTGAAACAAGGCTCCTATAGTTCTATTGTTGTTGAATGGACCAACATGAGGTATAGAATCAACATCCTGTTGAAACAAGGTTCCTATAGTTCTATTGTTGTTGAATGGACCAACATGAGGTATAGAATCAACATCCTGTTGAAACAAGGTTCCTATAGATCTATTGTTGTTGAATGGACCAACATGAGGTATAGAATCAACATCCTGTTGAAACAAGGTTCCTATAGTTCTATTGTTGTTGAATGGACCAACATGACATGAGGTATAGAATCAACATCCTGTTGAAACAAGGTTCCTATAGTTCTATTGTTGTTGAATGGACCAACATGAGGTATAGAATCAACATCCTGTTGAAACAAGGTTCCTATAGTTATATTGTTGTTGAATGGACCAACATGACATGAGGTATAGAATCAACATCCTGTTGAAACAAGGTTCCTATAGTTCTATTGTTGTTGAATGGACCAACATGAGGTATAGAATCAACATCCTGTTGAAACAAGGTTCCTATAGTTCTATTGTTGTTGAATGGACCAACATGAGGTATAGAATCAACATCCTGTTGAAACAAGGTTCCTATAGTTCTATTGTTGTTGAATGGACCAACATGACATGAGGTATAGAATCAACATCCTGTTGAAACAAGGTTCCTATAGTTCTATTGTTGTTGAATGGACCAACATGAGGTATAGAATCAACATCCTGTTGAAACTAGGTTCCTATATATATAGTTCTATTGTTGTTGAATGGACCAACATGACATGAGGTATAGAATCAACATCCTGTTGAAACAAGGTTCCTATATATATAGTTCTATTGTTGTTGAATGGACCAACATGAGGTATAGAATCAACATCCTGTTGAAACTAGGTTCCTATATATATAGTTCTATTGTTGTTGAATGGACCAACATGAGGTATAGAATCAACATCCTGGTGAAACAAGGTTCCTATAGTTCTATTGTTGTTGAATGGACCAACATGACATGAGGTATAGAATCAACATCCTGTTGAAACAAGGCTCCTATAGTTCTATTGTTGTTGAATGGACCAACATGACATGAGGTATAGAATCAACATCCTGTTGAAACAAGGTTCCTATAGCTCTATTGTTGTTGAATGGACCAACATGAGGTATAGAATCAACATCCTGTTGAAACAAGGTTCCTATAGCTCTATTGTTGTTGAATGGACCAACATGAGGTATAGAATCAACATCCTGTTGAAACAAGGTTCCTATAGTTCTATTGTTGTTGAATGGACCAACATGAGGTATAGAATCAACATCCTGTTGAAACAAGGTTCCTATAGTTCTATTGTTGTTGAATGGACCAACATGAGGTATAGAATCAACATCCTGTTGAAACAAGGTTCCTATAGTTCTATTGTTGTTGAATGGACCAACATGACATGAGGTATAGAATCAACATCCTGTTGAAACAAGGTTCCTATAGTTCTATTGTTGTTGAATGGACCAACATGAGGTATAGAATCAACATCCTGTTGAAACTAGGTTCCTATATATATAGTTCTATTGTTGTTGAATGGACCAACATGACATGAGGTATAGAATCAACATCCTGTTGAAACAAGGTTCCTATATATATAGTTCTATTGTTGTTGAATGGACCAACATGAGGTATAGAATCAACATCCTGTTGAAACTAGGTTCCTATATATATAGTTCTATTGTTGTTGAATGGACCAACATGACATGAGGTATAGAATCAACATCCTGTTGAAACAAGGCTCCTATAGTTCTATTGTTGTTGAATGGACCAACATGAGGTATAGAATCAACATCCTGTTGAAACAAGGCTCCTATAGTTCTATTGTTGTTGAATGAACCAACATGAGGTATAGAATCAACATCCTGTTGAAACAAGGTTCCTATAGTTCTATTGTTGTTGAATGGACCAACATGAGGTATAGAATCAACATCCTGGTGAAACAAGGTTCCTATAGTTCTATTGTTGTTGAATGGACCAACATGACATGAGGTATAGAATCAACATCCTGTTGAAACAAGGCTCCTATAGTTCTATTGTTGTTGAATGGACCAACATGACATGAGGTATAGAATCAACATCCTGTTGAAACAAGGTTCCTATAGCTCTATTGTTGTTGAATGGACCAACATGAGGTATAGAATCAACATCCTGTTGAAACAAGGTTCCTATAGCTCTATTGTTGTTGAATGGACCAACATGAGGTATAGAATCAACATCCTGTTGAAACAAGGTTCCTATAGTTCTATTGTTGTTGAATGGACCAACATGAGGTATAGAATCAACATCCTGTTGAAACAAGGTTCCTATAGATCTATTGTTGTTGAATGGACCAACATGAGGTATAGAATCAACATCCTGTTGAAACAAGGTTCCTATAGTTCTATTGTTGTTGAATGGACCAACATGAGGTATAGATACAACATCCTGTTGAAACAAGGTTCCTATAGTTCTATTGTTGTTGAATGGACCAACATGACATGAGGTATAGAATCAACATCCTGTTGAAACAAGGTTCCTATAGATCTATTGTTGTTGAATGGACCAACATGACATGAGGTATAGAATCAACATCCTGTTGAAACAAGGTTCCTATAGTTCTATTGTTGTTGAATGGACCAACATGAGGTATAGAATCAACATCCTGTTGAAACAAGGTTCCTATAGTTCTATTGTTGTTGAATGGACCAACATGAGGTATAGAATCAACATCCTGTTGAAACAAGGTTCCTATAGTTCTATTGTTGTTGAATGGACCAACATGAGGTATAGAATCAACATCCTGTTGAAACAAGGTTCCTATAGATCTATTGTTTTGAATGGACCAACATGAGGTATAGAATCAACATCCTGTTGAAACAAGGTTCCTATAGTTCTATTGTTGTTGAATGGACCAACATGACATGAGGTATAGAATCAACATCCTGTTGAAACAAGGTTCCTATAGCTCTATTGTTGTTGAATGGACCAACATGAGGTATAGAATCAACATCCTGTTGAAACAAGGTTCCTATAGCTCTATTGTTGTTGAATGGACCAACATGAGGTATAGAATCAACATCCTGTTGAAACAAGGTTCCTATAGTTCTATTGTTGTTGAATGGACCAACATGAGGTATAGAATCAACATCCTGTTGAAACAAGGTTCCTATAGTTCTATTGTTGTTGAATGGACCAACATGACATGAGGTATAGAATCAACATCCTGTTGAAACAAGGTTCCTATAGCTCTATTGTTGTTGAATGGACCAACATGAGGTATAGAATCAACATCCTGTTGAAACAAGGTTCCTATAGCTCTATTGTTGTTGAATGGACCAACATGAGGTATAGAATCAACATCCTGTTGAAACAAGGTTCCTATAGTTCTATTGTTGTTGAATGGACCAACATGAGGTATAGAATCAACATCCTGTTGAAACAAGGTTCCTATAGTTCTATTGTTGTTGAATGGACCAACATGACATGAGGTATAGAATCAACATCCTGTTGAAACAAGGTTCCTATAGCTCTATTGTTGTTGAATGGACCAACATGAGGTATAGAATCAACATCCTGTTGAAACAAGGTTCCTATAGTTCTATTGTTGTTGAATGGACCAACATGACATGAGGTATAGAATCAACATCCTGTTGAAACAAGGTTCCTATAGATCTATTGTTGTTGAATGGACCAACATGACATGAGGTATAGAATCAACATCCTGTTGAAACAAGGTTCCTATAGTTCTATTGTTGTTGAATGGACCAACATGAGGTATAGAATCAACATCCTGTTGAAACAAGGTTCCTATAGCTCTATTGTTGTTGAATGGACCAACATGAGGTATAGAATCAACATCCTGTTGAAACAAGGTTCCTATAGTTCTATTGTTGTTGAATGGACCAACATGAGGTATAGAATCAACATCCTGTTGAAACAAGGTTCCTATAGTTCTATTGTTTTGAATGGACCAACATGAGGTATAGAATCAACATCCTGTTGAAACAAGGTTCCTATAGTTCTATTGTTGTTGAATGGACCAACATGACATGAGGTATAGAATCAACATCCTGTTGAAACAAGGTTCCTATAGCTCTATTGTTGTTGAATGGACCAACATGAGGTATAGAATCAACATCCTGTTGAAACAAGGTTCCTATAGCTCTATTGTTGTTGAATGGACCAACATGAGGTATAGAATCAACATCCTGTTGAAACAAGGTTCCTATAGTTCTATTGTTGTTGAATGGACCAACATGAGGTATAGAATCAACATCCTGTTGAAACAAGGTTCCTATAGTTCTATTGTTGTTGAATGGACCAACATGACATGAGGTATAGAATCAACATCCTGTTGAAACAAGGTTCCTATAGCTCTATTGTTGTTGAATGGACCAACATGAGGTATAGAATCAACATCCTGTTGAAACAAGGTTCCTATAGCTCTATTGTTGTTGAATGGACCAACATGAGGTATAGAATCAACATCCTGTTGAAACAAGGTTCCTATAGTTCTATTGTTGTTGAATGGACCAACATGAGGTATAGAATCAACATCCCGTTGAAACAAGGTTCCTATAGTTCTATTGTTGTTGAATGGACCAACATGACATGAGGTATAGAATCAACATCCTGTTGAAACAAGGTTCCTATAGCTCTATTGTTGTTGAATGGACCAACATGACATGAGGTATAGAATCAACATCCTGTTGAAACAAGGTTCCTATAGTTCTATTGTTGTTGAATGGACCAACATGAGGTATAGAATCAACATCCTGTTGAAACAAGGTTCCTATAGTTCTATTGTTGTTGAATGGACCAACATGAGGTATAGAATCAACATCCTGTTGAAACAAGGTTCCTATAGTTCTATTGTTGTTGAATGGACCAACATGACATAGTGATCAGAATTCCTTAGAACCAAGTCAAAAGACCCTCTGTATTTACAAATTGGCTCACCAATAGGATATTATTTCAGAACCAATATTCTAAAAACCAATATTTTTATACAATATATCCCAATTATTCCATATATAATATCTGTGTGGAGAAAAATTGTGTTTATAAATTAAGGACCATGCCAAGAAAACGTTCTGCTTTTCATCGACAGGTTTCACTGGAACTTCGCCAATATATACCAACATGAAGTTAAGGCCACCAAAAGTAGAAGACATGAGGAATAAAGTTCCCCAGAGAAGTGGGTCTTCTTATCCAATTGATGTTAAACTTATTATTTAGAAGGCCAGACAATTCAGCCCGCCATACTCATAACGGTGTTCACAGTTTCCTAATGTAATTGGTACGGTTTCTCCACAGAAAGTTGAAAATCATCTGGTTGCTCTTCGCTTATTTTACAGGCAAGATATAAAGATATGCTGCCCTATGTTAGTCCAGACAAGAGATGCCCTCAGCCGTGGTTATTAGGACTCTTCCTTTTAAAGATAAGGCCCCGGTGCTAGAAGCTAAATTGATGGCCACAGAGGGGCTTCCCACTCTTTCAATTCTGGCTGGAGCCAGTTTGCGAGGTCTGTGAAGGGAGTAGTACACAGCGTTGTATGAGATCTTCAGTTTCTCGCATGGAATAGCCTTCATTTCACAGAACAAGAATAGACTGACGAGTTTCAGAAGAAAGTCCTTTGTTTCTGGCCATTTTGAGCCTGTAATCGAACCCACAAATGCTGACACTCCAGATACTCAACTAGTCTAAAGGTGGCCAGTTTTATTGCTTTTGTAATTCAGAACAGTTCAGCTGTAGTAAGATAATTGCAAAAGGGTTTTCCTACGATCAATTAGCCTTTTAAAATGATAAACATGGATTAGCTAACACAACGTGCCATTGGAACACAGGAGTGATGGTTGCTAAGGTGTATAAACTCAGTTTCACAATTCCTGACAGTTAATCCTAGTAAAAATTCCCTGTTTTAGGTCAGCTAGGATCACCACTATTTAAGAATGTGAAATGTCAGAATAATAGTAGAGATGATTTATTTCAGCTTTTATTCCATTCATCACATTCCCAGTGGGCCAGAAGTTTACATACACTCAATTAGTATTTTGTATCATTGCCTTTAAATGGTTTAACTTGGATCAAACGTTTTGGGTAGCCTTCCACAATAAGTTGGGTGAATTCTGACCCATTTCACCTGACAGAGCTGGTGTAACTGAGTCAGGTTTGTAGGCCTCCTTGCTCACACACGCTTTTTCAGTTCTGCCCACAAATGATCTTTAAGATTGAGGTCAGGGCTTTGTCAAATCCAATTTATTTATATAGCCCTTCGTACATCAGCTGATATCTCAAAGTGCTGTACAGAAACCCAGCCTAAAACACCAAACAGAAAGCAATGCAGGTGTAGGAAGTAGTTTGTGATGGCCACTCCAATACCTTGACTTTGATGTCCTTAAGCCATTTTGCCACAACTTTGGAAGTATGCTTTGGGTCATTGTTCATTTGATAGACCCATTTGTGACCAAGCTTTAACTTCCTGACTGATGTCTAGAGATGTTGCTTCAATATATCCACAATTTTCCTCCTGCATGATGCCATCTGTTTTGTGAAGTGCACCAGTCTCTCCTGCAGCAAAGCACCCCCACAACATGATGCTACCACCCCCATGCTTCACGGTTGGGATGGTGTTCTTCGGCTTGCAAACCGCCCCCTTTCTTCTCCAAACATAACGATGGTCATTATGGCCAAACAGTTCTATTTTTGTTTCATCAGACCAGAGGACATTTCTCCAAAAAGTACAATATTTGTCCCCATGTGCAAATCGTAGTCTGGCTTTTTTATGGCAGTTTTGGAGTAGTGGCTTCCTTGCTGAGCGGCCTTTCAGGTTATGTCGATATAGGACTTGTTTTACTGTGGATATAGATACTTTTGTACCTGTTACCTCCAGCTTCTTCACAAGGTCCTTTGCCGTTGTTCTTTGATTGATTAGCACTTTTCGCACCAAAGTACGTTCATCTCTAGGAGACAGAACGAGTCTCCTTTCTAAGCGGTATGACGGCTGCGTGGTCCCATGGTGTTTATACGTGCGTACTATTGTTTGTACAGATGAACATGGTACCTTCAGGCATTTGGAAATTGCTCCCAAGGATGAACCAGACTTGGAGGTCTTTTTTTCTGAGGTCTTGTCTGATTTATTTGGATTTTCCCATGATGTAAAGCAAAGAGGCACTGAGTTTGAAGGTCGGCCTTGAAATACATCCACAGGTGCACCTCCAATTGACATCAATTAGCCTATCTGAAGCCATGACATTTTCTGGAATTTTCCAAGCTGTTTAAAGGCACAGTCAACTTAGTGTATGTAAACTTCCTACTTCAACTGTATGTGTATTTATGTATATCCAGTTGATTTCATCTCTATATATTATCCAGTTGATTTATTAACTCAATCAGTTCCATCTTCTTCTCCCCGAGAGGCCAGCTGGTGACCTCTGAGAAAGGGAGGTTTCCTCTGCTCTTAGCCAGATTAACACCACATAAGATATTTGACCACCTCAACTTTAAAAAGAGCTCACACTTCTTGCAATATGATTTTTCTTCACAAGCCATTTCCAAAAGTGTGAGAGCAGCTCTTTAAATTCAAATTTCATTATTTAACAAGGAGCCATTTAGCTTCCAGTAGGATGCCCTACCAAGGTTAGTATCAGGGGTAAATATTTTGACAGGAATGTAAATGGCCCTATGGTCTGAGGGGAGTACAACACACTATCAATACATTTCAATATAAGCCAAACATCTATTCTGGAATGTCTGGAACCTGTTTTGTTACTCCAAGTGAATGATCTGTCGGACGGAAACCTCTCTCTCCATATATCAGTAAGATCAAACTTTTCCATAAAAAGTATTAAACCCAAATTCTGATTGGTTGGCCTACCTGGGGGCCATCTATCAGTTGAATTATCTATAGTGATGTTAAAGTCGCCTCCTATCAATAATAACGAATTGCTAAATTTAGATAATGAAGTATACGTTTCTCTACTGACTCAAGCAACTCATTCTCATGTTTGGTGTTTACAGTAATGAGCGTAATGTCATTGTAACTAATCACAAGACAAATAAAGTGACCAAAGGGGTCACAGTCCGACTGGACTGGAATGTGGACCTCAGTTCATGTTGCAATCGCCCACGTGGGTATATGTTCCTAAAAACCAACGAGGAGATGGGAGAGGCGGGACATGCAGCACGTCCAGTGTCACAAAATCAACATGCGGACACACGGGCACCAGAGGTCTGGTCAGCATGGTGCAGATGCTCCTGAGCAGTGTGGATGATGATTGAATAACATGTACACAAGCCAAATTATTTAAACCTACGCGTTACTCCTCATTGCGTCAACGAGCATCTGTGTAGCCAGGTGCTAAAATGGAACTTGGTTCTATTTGTAACACTTGATGCGCTGCAAGTCTCGCCTCTCCACATTGGTTTTTAGGAACAAAAACGCACGTGGGTGATTGCAACATGAACTGAGGTCCACACTCCAGTTGGTGGCGGTAATGCACCTTAAAGTTGGTTGCCAACCGCCATATAAAGTCCAAAGAAGAAGCCTAAAGGAGGAGAGATTCCTAGACACTAACTAGGTTTACCCTTTTATCTGTTGATTAACTGTCTGAGTAGAGGACCTTGTGCATTTCAGGTCAAATAACAAGCCAATGTTAATATCCCAGGACAAATGAGCTAGCAACAGCAAGGTAGCGAATAGAAATGTTTAATGCTTTTAGATCTGTCCCAAAATTAATATAGTTGGTTCAGAGTTCATTTTGATATTTCAATTGTGCCCTGCCCTATGGGGCTCCCGATCACGGACTGTTGTGATACAGCCCGGGATCGAACCAGGGTCTGTTGTAACGCCTCTATCACAGAGATGCGGTACATTAGACCACTGCGCCACTCAGTAGCGCATTCACTAGATGGTTGTGCAGCTTTGTTGTGGTCATGTTCACTTACCTGGCCGCCACTACAGTCTACCTGGCCGCCACTACAGTCTACCTGGCCGCCACTACCGTACCTGGCCGCCACTACCGTCTACCTGGCCGCCACTACCGTCTACCTGGCCGCCACTACCGTCTACCTGGCCGCCACTGGCCGCCACAGTCTACCTGGTCTACCTGGCCGCCACTACCGTCTACCTGGCCGCCACTACCGTCTACCTGGCCGCCACTACAGTCTACCTGGCCGCCACTACCTTCTACCTGGCCGCCACTACCTTCTACCTGGCCGCCACTACCGTCTACCTGGCCGCCACTACCTACCTGGCCGCCTACCTGGCCGCCACTACCCGCCACTACTACCTGGCCGCCACTACCTTCTACCTGGCCGCCACTACAGTCTACCTGGCCGCCACTACAGTCTACCTGGCCGCCACTACCGTCTACCCGCCACTACCGTCTACCTGGCCGCCACTACCGTCTACCTGGCCGCCACTACAGTCTACCTGGCCGCCACTACAGTCTACCTGGCCGCCACTACCGTCTACCTGGCCGCCACTACCGTCTACCTGGCCGCCACTACCTTCTACCTGGCCGCCACTACCGTCTACCTGGCCGCCACTACCGTCTACCTGGCCGCCACTACAGTCTACCTGGCCGCCACAAAACATATCTGCGCCAACTAGCTAGATACCGTGTCGAAGTCCAGGTATGTTTACTGCCTAACGTTTCAGTAGTACATTACATGATGTACTAGTCAGTCAACTAGGTACCTGGACACGGTATGTTTACTGTCTAACTACTTCCTAATGTTTCAGTAGTACATTACATGATGTACTAGTCAGTCAACTAGGTACCTGGACACGGTATGTTTACTGCCTAACGTTTCAGTAGTACATTACATGATGTACTAGTCAGTCAACTAGGTACCTGGACACGGTATGTTTACTGTCTAATGTTTCACTAGTACATTACATGATGTACTAGTCAGTCAACTAGGTACCTGGACACGGTATGTTTACTGCCTAACGTTTCAGTAGTACATTACATGATGTACTAGTCAGTCAACTAGGTACCTGGACACGGTATGTTTACTGTCTAATGTTTCAGTAGTACATTACATGATGTACTGGTCAGTCAACTAGGTGTTTAGCATCAGCATGACCCCCACATTAACACACCGAACTGAGCACGGTCGCTGACCTAGCTATCTGCTAAACAAAACACATGAACTGTCCCCATTGTCAGCTATATTAGTCAACACAAGATCAGTTGTGTTACCTGAACATGATTATCCACCGCAGCATAGCCTGCTCGTTTCTTCGCTTCTTCCGCCATGCCGCGTCTGCTGCTGGGACTCCTAAAGAGAGACACGTGTTTCAGCCTGGGGGTGAACTGCGTCTGTTTCCGCCCTCCTGCAGAGCGGTGGCCAGCTGACAGCAGGGTGGGACCCAGCCACCTCTGGAGGAGCATGGCCCTGCCCATCGACGATACACAACCTCCTCCAAGGACTGACAAATGCACGATGTGCTGCAAAATAAACCTACTACTATGTTGTTGTTGTTGTTGTTGTTGTTGTTGGTGTTGTTGCTGAGTCCTTATGCCGCTCGACCAACGCGTTAAACCCACTGAACTGTTGACATGTATATCTGTGTACATGTACCTTCCTCGATTAGTGCTGCGTTCAACACCCCAACATCCCTGAACGGTTTAAAACTGTTCATCAATTAAAGGGACCGTCTGTACGTTTTCCAGTCATTTGATAAATTATAAATGACCCTTGATTTAGGCGTTTTGTTGTTATAGGTTAAAGTTGCACTATGCAGAAATCACTCCACCATTTCCCGGGTGCTAAAACTCTAATAGTTTGTCTAATTTCAGTTTATGGGTCAAAATAAGCAAATATAGACATTTAACATTTACATTTAAGTCATTTAGCAGACGCTCTTATCCAGAGCGTAGATAGTCATTATACCATCTAAACTGCTGTGAAATATATTTTCCATAACTCAAAATATTGCTGTTTCAGCTGTTTAAAGTTGGTGTACAAAACATAAAGTACAAGTTGCTCAAACAAAAAAGTAAGAAGCATAGATATAGCACACATATATCAGATCCACCGCTTCTTAGACTTGCTTTCGAGTAGAATGATAGATCTATAGTTTATTTTTCTACGTGAAATAAGGACGATGTTTTGTGTGGGTTTATGCTGGCGTGACGTTTTGATAACCGTGTGTAGTATCTGGGATCTACATCTGTTTACATTAGTTACTGTGCTGTTACTAAGCAGTAATGCTTTACGGCAGTGTTACGTTACTACGCCTAATAGGAAATGCACATGCGCACTGGAATGCCGCGAACTGTAGAGGTTTTGACTAAACGAAAACTAACTGTACTCCCGTCTCCTGCCTGGTCATTTCTCCACAACACAAACATTACACCGTGTAAATCTCTCTCCGACAAAAGTGGCCGTTGAAAACAGTAATGTTCTCATCGAAAGTAGGCTAATTCTTAGAGCACTTCAAACATACATTTCATTAAAATCTAGTGATATTTGTGAAAATGTCACAGGACGCATTAGCTCCATTCTTTACATTATTGTAGTTTTAATTCATCATCTGTTACCCCTTTTCGACATCTATCCACAGGGGTGCAACTGTGGTTTTAGAAGTGGGGGGGACATAACCTGGCAGTGGATCTGGGGGTTCTCCCTCAGAATTGGTTGGGGCATCTAAAGCTCATTTCTACTAGGGCTGTCCCCGACTAAAAAAAACTTGTTCGTCCAAGAGTATTCTTTTCTACATTGATTGACATTTTTAATTGTTATTTTTTTCATACATAAACACACCCTATGTGTTTGAATAAAATCAACTAGGCTATATGTAATGAACTTGTCTGATGCTTTAAGCATGGTGTTTGATTGAATAATCAAGACACACAAATGACTCAAGGGAGCCAGAGATCACGATAGCCTAACCAGAAGAAAGAAAACCCTGCTCCTGACCTTCCACTTGCGGCTGCTGGACTTTGCGTATTCTGCCCTTAGGCTCCTGAAGTTGCCGGTATAGTGCTACACCAGTGGTCGGCAACCTTTTCCATTTGGAGGGCCAAGTTATCTTACCATTTCTACTGTTCCATTTGGGGTGCCAAGTCATCCTACCATTTCTACTGTTCCATTTGGAGTGCCAAGTTATCCTACCATTTCTACTAATCCATTTGGAGTGCCAAGTCATCCTACCATTTCTACTGATCCATTTGGAGTGCCAAGTCATCCTACAATTTCTACTGTTCCATTTGGAGTGCCAAGTTATCCTACCATTTCTACTGATCCATTTGGAGTGCCAAGTCATCCTACCATTTCTACTGTTCCATTTGGAGTGCCAAGTTATCCTACCATTTCTACTGATCCATTTGGAGTGCCAAGTCATCCTACCATTTCTACTGTTCCATTTCGAGTGCCAAGTTATCCTACCATTTCTACTAATCCATTTGGAGTGCCAAGTCATCCTACCATTTCTACTGATCCATTTGGAGTGCCAAGTTATCCTACCATTTCTACTAATCCATTTGGAGTGCCAAGTCATCCTACCATTTCTACTGATCCATTTGGAGTGCCAAGTCATCCTACCATTTCTACTGTTCCATTTGGAGTGCCAAGTCATCCTACCATTTCTACTGATCCATTTGGAGTGCCAAGTCATCCTACCATTTCTACTAATTTGCGTTCCAGTTATGATTTTCATATGCACATTTCACTGGAACAGTTTAATTTAATTTATAATAGTAATTGTATCTCAAAATCATTTCTGTGGTTAATCTACATTCTAAATTAAAATTATACAAATCTAAAAGTAACTTTTATTGCCATTGCCAACTATGTGAAAATAGCCTGCCTAAAGCCAACACATAAAAACATTGCAGCCTGCAGGTAGACAATATCCTGAAATAAATATACTATAAATCATCACATTGGCTATGCATGGCCTGTCTGCAAACAACTGGAAACATTGTATCAACTATCAACTGAACTCGCAAACTTGAAACATTGTATCAAATATTCTGGGCCCTCAGAGTCTCCCTCTCCAGTGACCTCGGGACAGACACAGATGTAGGCTATTTGTGCAAGGGATAAGAAGTAATCAGGTATTTTATGACGTTTCCACTGGATCAGAGCATGTCATGTTCCCTCTGTGCCGAGTGGTTATTGAAAGGAGAGAGCTGGAAATATTGTTCAAATACTTTGAGGAACAATTGTCATTCTCAATGGATTCTAAGTAAAAGCAGACTTTGTTTACTTGCTGTTTGAGGTGAAGAAAAATTACTTTGAGAAGCTCCACAGTTCATTAGTGGTGGTGAGTTAAGACAATCAGAAATACTATCAGACATCCCCAAATAGGCACATTTATAGGCCTAAATTTGTGAGCAGGCCAAGTAGACTAGTCCTACTTCTATATGCGTAATCAGGTGCGTGACCTTACCCAATATTGACTGGAGCATTTCAAACAAAAATGACTATCAATAAATTGACAAAACTCATAAATGGAATGAAATAAACCAAAACGTGTTTCTCATAAGTGCATGTTGTGAGTTCTGCAAAACGTGTTTCTCATAAGTGCATGTTGTGAGTTCTGCAAAACGTGTTTCTCATAAGTCTCATAAGTGCATGTTGTGAGTTCTGCAAAACGTGTTTCTCATAAGTGCATGTTGTGAGTTCTGCAAAACGTGTTTCTCATAAGTGCATGTTGTGAGTTCTGCAAAACGTGTTTCTCATAAGTGCATGTTGTGAGTTTGCAAAACTGTTTCTCAAAATGTTGTTTCATAAGTGCATGTTGTGAGTTGTGCAAAACGTGTTTCTCATAAGTGCATGTTGTGAGTTCTGCAAAACGTGTTTCTCATAAGTGCATGTTGTGAGTTCTGCAAAACGTGTTTCTCATAAGTGCATGTTGTGAGTTCTGCAAAACGTGTTTCTCATAAGTGCATGTTGTGAGTTCTGCAAAACGTGTTTCTCATAAGTGCATGTTGTGAGTTGTGCAAAACGTGTTTCTCATAAGTGCATGTTGTGAGTTCTGCAAAACGTGTTTCTCATAAGTGCATGT
>NW_025747561.1:0-5000 GCF_021184085.1 Oncorhynchus gorbuscha
TGTCTCTCTGTCTGTCTCTCTGTCTGTCTGTCTGTCTGTCTGTCTGTCTGTCTCTCTGTGTCTGTCTCTCTCTGTCTGTCTCTCTCTGTGTCTGTCTGTCTGTCTGTCTGTCTGTCTGTCTGTCTGTCTGTCTGTCTGTCTGTCTGTCTGTCTGTCTGTCTGTCTGTCTGTCTCTCTCTCTCTGTCTCTCTGTCTGTCTCTCTCTCTGTCTGTCTCTCTGTCTCTCTCTCTGTCTTTCTCTCTGTCTCTCTCTGTCTCTCTCTGTGTCTCTCTGTCTGTCTGTCTCTCTCTCTGTCTGCCTGTCTCTGTGTCTCTCTGTAGTTAATGGGGGACACATGTACCCGTGGCTGTAGGTTCTGTTCTGTGAAGACCGCTCGTCAGCCCTCTCCCCTGGACCCAGATGAGCCCTATAACACAGCCAAGGCCATCGCTGCCTGGGGTCTGGACTATGTGGTTCTGACCTCTGTGGACAGAGACGGTAGTAACTCAGACATCTCCTTCTGTTTCTCTCCCTTTTTATATACAGTGGGGCAAATAAGTATTTAGTCAGCCACCAATTGTGCAAGTTCTCCCACTTAAAAAGATGAGAGGCCTGTAATTTTCATCATAGGTGCACTTCAACTATAACAGACAAAATGAGGGGGAAAAAATCCAGAAAATCACATTGTAGGATTTTTTAATGAATTTATTTGCAAATTACGGTGGAAAATAAGTGGCCAAACCCGGACGGCGCTGGGCGCGCCCTACGTGACTCCCAATCACAGCCGGTTGTGATACAGCCTGTATTCGAACCAGGTGTCTGTAGTGACGCCTCTAGCACTGAGATGCAGTGCCATACAGCCTGGAATCGAACCAGGGTCTGTAGTGACTCCTCTACCACTGAGACCTCTACCACTGAGACGCAGTGCCTTAGACCACTGTGATACAGCCTGGAATCGAACCAGGGTCTGTAGTGACACCTCTACCACTGAGACGCAGTGCCTGTGATACAGCCTGGAATCGAACCAGGGTCTGTAGTGACACCCTACCACTAGCACTGAGATGCAGTGCCTTGAGAGCCCGCTGTGATACAGCCTGGAATCGAACCAGGGTCTGTAGTGACGCCTCTACCACTGAGACGCAGTGCCATACAGCCTGGAATCGAACCAGGGTCTGTAGTGACGCCTCTAGCACTGAGATGCAGTGCCTTAGCCCCTGTGATATAGCCTGGAATCGAACCAGGGTCTGTAGTGACGCCTCTACCACTGAGACGCAGTGCCATACAGCCTGGAATCGAACCAGGGTCTGTAGTGACTCCTCTAGCACTGAGATGCAGTGCCTTAGACCGCTGTGATACAGCCTGGAATCGAACCAGGGTCTGTAGTGACTCCTCTAGCACTGAGACGCAGTGCCTTAGACCGCTGTGATATAGCCTGGAATCGAACCAGGGTCTGTAGTGACTCCTCTACCACTGAGACGCAGTGCCATACAGCCTGGAATCGAACCAGGGTCTGTAGTGACTCTCTACCACTGAGACGCAGTGCCATACAGCCTGGAATCGAACCAGGGTCTGTAGTGACTCCTCTAGCACTGAGATGCAGTGCCTTAGACTGAGATGCTGCCTTAGATACAGCCTGGAATCGAACCAGGGTCTGTAGTGACGCCTCTACCACTGAGACGCAGTGCCTTAGACTGCTGTGATACAGCCTGGAATCGAACCAGGGTCTGTAGTGACTCCTCTACCACTGAGACGCAGTGCCATACAGCCTGGAATCGAACCAGGGTCTGTAGTGAGTCCTCTAGCACTGTGACGCAGTGCCTTAGACCGCTGTGATACAGCCTGGAATCGAACCAGGGTCTGTAGTGACTCCTCTAGCACTGAGATGCAGTGTGACCCTGTGATACAGCCTGGAATCGAACCAGGGTCTGTAGTGACTCCTCTAGCACTGAGACGCAGTGCCATACAGCCTGGAATCGAACCAGGGTCTGTAGTGAGTCCTCTAGCACTGAGATGCAGTGCCTTAGACCGCTGTGATACAGCCTGGAATCGAACCAGGGTCTGTAGTGACTCCTCTAGCACTGAGACGCAGTGCCATACAGCCTGGAATCGAACCAGGGTCTGTAGTGACTCCTCTACCACTGAGACGCAGTGCCATACAGCCTGGAATCGAACCAGGGTCTGTAGTGACTCCTCTAGCACTGAGACGCAGTGCCTTAGACCGCTGTGATACAGCCTGGAATCGAACCAGGGTCTGTAGTGACTCCTCTAGCACTGAGACGCAGTGCCATACAGCCTGGAATCGAACCAGGGTCTGTAGTGACTCCTCTACCATTGAGACGCAATGCCTTAGACCGCTGTGCCACTCGGGGGCCGTGACTCAAATATCTCTTTTCATTCTCTGTTGTCTTGATCCATTAGTCTTCCCTCTCCAGGTTCACTTCCTGTTTTATTTCTCATAGACACAGGACAGCCATGGCGTCCACCGTCCAATGAAACTCTTTCTCTGAAAGTCTGCTGTTGATGTGAATCTGACGTTAGTGACCTTAATGACCTGCCTGTCAGCTGATTGGTCTCTCTCTGTCTGTCTCTGTCAGCTGATTGGCTGACGGAGGGCGTTGTGTTTGACAGATATCGCTGACGGAGGGCGGAGCATTTTGCCATCCATCATCCAACCTGAAGGAGAATTAACTCATCCATCATTCATCCTTTCAGCCATTAATTAATCCATCCATCATCCATCCATCCGTCTTAGCCATTGACTGACTTATTCAACCACTTTGTCTTCTGACTAAATGTTGTTGTCTCATCCAGGAAGTCCGTCTGATCACTTATTGGAATGTCTCTCTGACTAAATGTTGTTGTCTCATCCAGGAAGTCCCAGATCACGGTGGAATGTCTCTCTGACTAAATGTTGTTGTCTCATCCAGGAAGTCTCAGGTCACGGTGGAATGTCTGACCCCTCTGACTAAATGTTGTTGTCTCATCCAGGAAGTCCCAGATCACGGTGGAATGTCTCTCTGACTAAATGTTGTTGTCTCATCCAGGAAGTCCCAGATCACGGTGGAATGTCTCTCTGACTAAATGTTGTTGTCTCATCCAGGAAGTCTCAGGTCACGGTGGAATGTCTGACCCCTCTGACTAAATGTTGTTGTCTCATCCAGGAAGTCTCAGGTCACGGTGGAATGTCTCTCTGACTAAATGTTGTTGTCTCATCCAGGAAGTCTCAGGTCACGGTGGAATGTCTCTCTGACTAAATGTTGTTGTCTCATCCAGGAAGTCCCAGATCATGGTGGAATGTCTGACCCCTCTGACTAAATGTTGTTGTCTCCTCCAGGAAGTCCCAGGTCACGGTGGAATGTCTGACCCCTCTGACTAAATGTTGTTGTCTCATCCAGGAAGTCCCAGATCATGGTGGAATGTCTGACCCCTCTGACTAAATGTTGTTGTCTCATCCAGGAAGTCTCAGGTCACGGTGGAATGTCTCTCTGACTAAATGTTGTTGTCTCATCCAGGAAGTCTCAGGTCACGGTGGAATGTCTCTCTGACTAAATGTTGTTGTCTCCTCCAGGAAGTCCCAGATCATGGTGGAATGTCTGACCCCTGATTTCCGAGGAGACCTGGCGGCGGTGGAGAAGATCGCCCAATCAGGGCTGGACGTTTACGCCCATAATGTGGAGACCGTCCGCGAGCTGCAGAGGTACGGGCCCTGACCCTTACGTGACCCTATTCCCTATACAGGGGACTACGTTTGACTCGGGCCCTGACCCCTACGTGACCCTATTCCCTATACAGGGGACTACGTTTGACTCGGGCCCTGACCCCTATGTGACCCTATTCCCTATACAGGGGACTACGTTTGACTCGGGCCCTGACCCTTACGTGACCCTATTCCCTATACAGGGGACTACGTTTGACTCGGGCCCTGACCCCTATGTGACCCTATTCCCTATACAGGGGACTACGTTTGACTCGGGCCCTGACCCCTACGTGACCCTATTCCTATACAGGGGACTACGTTTGACTCGGGCCCTGACCCTACGTGACCCTATTCCCTATACAGGGGACTACGTTTGACTCTGGCCCTGACCCCTACGTGACCCTATTCCCTATACAGGGGACTACGTTTGACTTGGGCCCTGACCCCTACGTGACCCTATTCCCTATACAGGGGACTACGTTTGACTCGGGCCCTGACCCCTACGTGACCCTATTCCCTATACAGGGGACTACGTTTGACTCGGGCCCTGACCCCTACGTGACCCTATTCCCTATACAGGGGACTACGTCTGACCTGCTCCACTGTGAACCCAATGAAAGGAAACAGCTGTAGCCTGGGTTCCAGTCTGTTTCTTCCTGACCTGCTCCACTGTGAACCCAATGAAAGGAAACAGCTGTAGCCTGGGTTCCAGTCTGTTTCTCCCTGACCGGCTCCACTGTGAACCCAATGAAGGGTAACAGCTGTAGCCTGGGTTCCAGTCTGTTTCTTCCTGACCTGCTCCACTGTGAACCCAATGAAAGAAAACAGCTGTAGCCTGGGTTCCAGTCTGTTTCTCCCTGACCTGCTCCACTGTGAACCCAATGAAAGAAAACAGCTGTAGCCTGGGTTCCAGTCTGTTTCTCCCTGACCGGCTCCACTGTGAACCCAATGAAGGGTAACAGCTGTAGCCTGGGTTCCAGTCTGTTTCTCCCTGACCTGCTCCACTGTGAACCCAATGAAGGGTAACAGCTGTAGCCTGGGTTCCAGTCTGTTTCTTCCTGACCTGCTCCACTGTGAACCCAATGAAAGGAAACAGCTGTAGCCTGGGTTCCAGTCTGTTTCTCCCATCATTCCAGTGACACCGAGTACAAGGAGTGGAATGTTAACACAACAGGTTCTGGTTTCCAGGCTACTTCTATTTTTCTTCATGGATTCCCCAGTGAACCGTATTTGACCCCCCCCCCTCCCCCCCATGGTGCAGTAGACTTCCTGTCCACCAGGAAGTGGGAAGGAGACGATGGACTTGGTGTGAAGGAACTGTCT